>NW_023606571.1:0-60001 GCF_013339745.2 Dermacentor silvarum
GACGCTGTATGTGCGAGTGAAAGGGCTCGAGGGACGCGCGCTTTCACGGGGAGCGAACGCACGTCGGAGAGCAAACGCTCGTTCTGCGCCGTGCTCTCCTATAAGGGCTGCAGAATGAAGCGTCTCTTTCCCCCTTTCCATATATAGAGAGCAAACGCAAATTTTCCGTCGCTCCCACTTACCCCTCCCCGTTGGCGCTGAGCCGTGCTCCCTCAAGGGCTGCAGAAGATAGCGCCAACCTTTCCCTTTCCCTCAAGAACCACTTACCTACCTCCGTCGCGCGAAAGGCTATGGGGGGACGGGAGGGAGGGAGAGAGAGAGAAACAACTTTATTTAAGTGGAAAAAATTTCACTGAGGGATGGTGGTCAGGCGGTGACTGGCCGCCACCTCCTCGGTTCAGGGAGAGAGGGAGGGGAGGCGACGTTTAGCTGCGGCACCAAATACGCATTTATATAAAAACGCCGCGCGCGTTCGGTGCGAACGCGGGCAAAACGCCGACAGCGTCGACAACAGTTCTGCCCGTTGCTGGTGCTGCTGCATGTCCAAGTTTATACAGCTGATAAAACTACTATCCTTACTCCGTATAGATCTCTACTAATTTGCTATCGCAATTGGTGCTTCGCCTTTCGGGTGAAACTGCGACAAATTTTTTTGACACGAAACGTTAGTCGATTACTAAGAAATATTTCAGCTCTGTGCGCAGTGTTCTCGATTTTGGGAGCTTTTGCTCGAACACACTGCTCCGCTCTCAGACAACCTTCAAAAAAATGTGACAGCCCTACTACCCTGCCAAGAGGGAAGTCCAGCCAAGCTGGCGCTCTGGTGGGATTTGCCATGTTGGGGGTTTGCTTTATTGGGGATTGCTTTATTGAAGTTGGCTACAAAATTGTTAACCGACTCCTTCCCTACACACTCGGGAAAGAAGCGTCAGTGCCGGCTCTGAGTAGCACAATGGGGTATTTTTAACACTACTGCTATAACACGACTGCTATACAATGCTCGGCTCCGAAAGAACTGGCTCGGTGTCCAAGGGCGACAGCGTTCCTAGCGCGTTGCGGGAGATGGGACGCGTCGGCGTCCATTGGCGACTTTATTCCTAGCGCTTTCCTCACGCTTTTCTCCGACGTTCGCAGATGAGACTTCTTGACCAAAGCTCCGTATATACAACCAACGCTAACGCGAACTCTTCTCACACTCTCACTCCTCTGTTGACCTACATTTACAGCGAGGCTGTTAAGGGCTAGTTTCCCCAGGATCGTGTGCGCGTGTAGAAAAAAATTCGCAGTTTCGCCCTAAAGGCGAAGCAGCAATTGCGATAGGAAATTAGTAGACAGCTATACGGAGTAAGGATATTAGTTTTATCGGCTGTATAAACTTGGACATATTCGCTTACTAAGTGAATTAACAAACATGGTGTCTGCGCGCACAAGAAAACATGAATAGATCCTGCTAGACGACCTTAGACAACCGCTGTCAAAACGCTGGTGTGAGCAAGACAAGCAGCAGCAGTCTATCGCTTCAACTGAATCTGAGCGGCGAAGGCACAGCACAGACAAATGTATGAGCCGTCTGCCCATCACTTTCAAGATATGGTGGGGGCGACCGCCGCAGTAGGGCAAAGTACAAGTATGCCGTTGCAGGCAGAGTAGAGGCCGCCCTCTCCCTGCCTCGCTGCCTTCCCGCTTTCCTCCTTTCGCGTGCGAGACTGAGTCACCAGTTGCCCTTGCGCCGTTGGTGCCGCAGCACAACGTCGCCTATGCTCCCTCCCTCCCTCCCATCCCCCCATGGCCTTTCGCGCGACGGTCGCGTTTGCACTCCGCCGTGCCTTCTCTCTCCGTGAAAGTGCGCGTCCCTCGCCAGTTTTCCCTCGCACGTACAGCATGCGGCGCGCGGCGACCTTTTTATCGCCCTTGGACATTATACGGAACCGACGGCGACGCCGACGGCAGAAATCCACTTTAAAGGTCCATATATTTTTTCGCCCTTAGACTTTAGGCGGAACCGACGGTGACGCCAATGGCAGAGATCCTCTTGAAGTGTCCCTATAATTGCTATCGCAATAAAAAAATGGGCAAGTTTGCACTCGGTCGTGCAATGCTTAGGCACAGTGAAACTGTCGATCCTCAAGTCCTACTACCGGGTACTGCTAGGTATTAACTTGGTTGCTGCTAGGTCTTTAAGTTAACTGCGCATGTAGGAAGGTATTCTCGAGCAATCAATTTCGAAGGTACCTTCACTTTCGCGACATTTCGCGTGACTAGCGCTGGACGCGTCGGCGCCTACGAGCGACAGCGTTCCGGGCATGCCATAAACGCAGGCAGGCTAACCAAGGTTGGCACAGTGCCAAGATAGCTGTTGCTTGCCGATGCCGAACGCGTTGGAGGCTAGCCGCTCGATATCAATCGGTCAGCTTTGCAGTGCATTGAGCTTTGCGCGACCTAGTGGAAGCTTTTGCATTTCTTCTTTTGTAGCGTTAGCTACACTGGCCTAGCCAAGCCCGTTTCGCGCGGCACATCAAGAGCCGTGCTGCGCATGCGCAAGGATCAGTGATGTCACACGGCTTGCGCACCGGAGCCACCGGAGCCGGCACCTCTCGCGCACTCCGCCGCCGCCGCGCGCGACTCACCGCCGCCGGTCTGCGCATTCCAGAGGAGTGACGTCGTAGCCGTGGTAGACGCACTGGCGCCGGCGCGCGCTCACTGTGCAGTCGCCGTCTGACACTGCGCTGGAGCCGCTGCGTTTCTGACTGGCGTTTGCCAGTGTGGTATAGCCATGGAGAAGGAGAGCGCAAATGCTGCTCAACAGTGCAGAAGAACGGAGAAGCTTGACTCATAAAAATAATCTTATCTTACGAATAATCTTAAGAATAAGCTAAGAATAATCAGCTGAACCTTTGCTAACGCTACGTATATCCTGGCATAGCCGAGCTAACCGCTGCAACTTTTTTCTCCTGGCTCAGCGCACCGCAGAGAGGAGAGAGGTGGGGGTCGGGAAGGGAGGGAGCAGGCGAGGTGGAGACCGCGTGCGCATGCACCGCGCCGCACTCCTCCGCCCTTTTGGTAGCCATGGCTACGGCACGGCAGTTTCGTGATACGAACCACAAACTACGGCTGGCTTAAACAGCTTCGCTGTTAAAAAACGCTTAACTTTCCACTCGCCCGCGCAAAGCTTGAAATAGCGAAGCTGGGCAATCGTAACCCAGCATTTTCCGGAAGTGAACGCGAACTTTGCATCTTATTACTTATGATTTTAATAATTTCTTTTCGCGCGTCTCGGACATAGGGCCGTCACTGCGCTTTGCATAGCGCAGCTTGCAACACTGACACCACGTTGCGATGCAGACAACGCGTTCCAGCAGGCCCTCTCCGTGAATGCGTCGCTCTCTCTCGCTGTCATTTTCTTTATCTCTCTCCCGTGCATAGCGCGCCAAACCACTTCTTCACCATGCAGAGCACGAGCGCGTGCGAACGCGCCAGCTGTGGAAGACGACGACGACGCTCGAACGCAGTCATATGTTTCGCATAAATGCATGTTCTGGAAAATGGCTGTAGAAAAAAAAAGTGGCTGTGTAGCCTAGTGGTTACGACGCTCGCCTTGAGACCGTGGTTACGCGGGGTCGAATCCCGGCTCGGCAAGAAAGTTTATTTTCTTGTATTTCTTTCTTCATTGCTGATGATGATGGTTTCTTGATACGAACCACAAATTACGGCTGGCTTAAACTCCTTTGCTGTTAAAACATCATCAGCAGCATTTTGGCTCCATGTGCGCTGGGGGTTTGGCTCCATGTGCGGGGCGGTTTCCCGACAGTTGTGCCTTAGCACAGGTGTCAAAACGGATGACTAACATGACTAATAGGTCATGACATCAATAACATCCCATGCTAGTCAGTTACGTCAGGATTAACGATAATAAAAGCATTTGTGGCGCATACCTGCATTAGATATGCGGTTATGAGTCAGGGATATGCGGGTATGAGTCTGGGACAAGGAAGAACAAAGGAAGGAAGTGAAAGTTTATTTCTTTTCAACGAAAAGACGGGGCGGAGACAAAAGACAAGAGCCTAACAAGGTCCTGGTCACTCGTGGAACAGCTGGCATTGTGCACAAGCACTTCACAACAAATTCACAATGAATTTCACAATGAAATTCACAACGAAAGGAAGGAAGGAAGGAAAGAATGAGATAAAGAAAGAGAGAAAGAAAGAAGGAAGGTAAATAAATATTGGTAGTTTAAGCAGACTCTCTACATGTACATCAAAGACATGGGATCGACCCCCCCCCCCCCCTCGGGTGTGCGTGTGCTTGTGGAGAAATTAAGTAAAAAAACGTTGGTGGTGCGTATTTTCGAACCTACGTCCCCAAGCACAGAAGATTAGTGTATTACCAACTGGGCTAATTATTCCTTGCGATCCTCATTGGCTTCTCTGACAGATGTTCGTCTCAAGTCGAAAGCACTGGCCATTTCTTCTGTTTTAAAAGATTCCCAGTAAAAAGAAAATTTGCCGCGTATCTGCGTGCTTCGCTGCAAATGTCGTCGAAAGACGATAGTCTTCTGCCGGCCGTACTACATGAGTGCTGGTCTGATCCGCGGCCACCCGTGATGCTGTTCTCGTACCATTTCTGTCCTGGCATGAAGGTTTGTTTGAACAGATTTCAGTTTACCGCATTATTTCATCAAGCGGCCATTTATGTTTTGCCCTGCCTCAGACAGCGCTTCTTATGTTTTGCCCTGCATCAGACAGCGCTTCCTTTATGTTGAATCGGCCGCATCTGGCTGGTATTGATAAAATTGAGGAGGCGCTGCGTGAGACATGGACGCCATCTGGCAATACATCGGGAAACATGAGCTTGTGCAGAGGGCTTCCTTCCTCCATGGCAGAGAGCGCTCGTCGGCGCGCAGTCGGGGAACGTCGTTCGTCGGCGCGCATAGCATGGCATTTTCAGCGCAGCTTAAGAAACTAGGGTCTTTAGAGTTACGTATCTATTTTCTATTAAAGGAACACACCTCCTAATACTTACCTAGTGATGTTGCGCCTCAGATATGCGTAATATTTACTTTGTGATCGATAACGTTCACAAGTATGAACAGCCGTACCAGTTAAAGTAGTGTGGGCGGTAAGCAAGTGGTCCAACTTTGGCCGGGTGGCTGAATCGGGTGACAGACAGACAAACAGACAGACAGACAGACCAAATTTTCAGCGTTTAAGTTCCCCAAGAAAGACTATCGTCTTTAAAAAAGAAATCACGTGTGGCTCATACCCGCGTTGGATATGTGGGTATGAGCCGCCGAAAGCAGGTGCGGGAGAGATATCACAGGATCCTGACGCTGCCGAGCAGTGTGCCGCGACTAGGAACGCTCTGGCTCATACGCTAGTCTATGACGATGGGGAGGACTAAAGGCGAACCTCCATGGAGCGAAAAGTCGACGAACTTTCGGCGGCGGCCGCTCGGCGACGGCCGGCCGCCGCCCGACGTCAGAAAAATGACTGTTCGCCGCCGATCCACTCTCTCCAGATATTCGCCGCTCAGCGAACCGCCGCCACCGGAAGTCGTCGCGCGTGGCGGAGAGCATGGACCAATCGGACCACAGCGCAGAGGTTGACTTCCGTCGGTCGCCCGTCGACGGGAGTTTCGGTTGTTGACGCTTGGCTACTGCCCGGCTATTTCCTGCCTTCGTTTCAAACGCTTGTTTTCCAGCGCTGTTTCACCTCGTTGGTTGTGGTCACTGCTTATTTTGGGTAGTCTATGTAGTTAGAGGCTTCGCTTCCCGACGATGCTCTGCCCATGCATACCCGCAACATGATGCCTTGCGTACGGCCGTGTTTTGGAAAGACGTTTGATTGAAGTTTGCAGGGCGTAGTTCACTGGCACATTGGAGAAAAACGCGAGCTGAAGCATCGCGTAGGTGCGGCATATGGGCGGCTCGCTACTTTAAGCGACAATAGAGCCTTCTCGCAAGCCACGTACGTAAAACATGGCTACTGTAACATGGCTGCGGGCCCCACTGCCTGCTTCGAATTGAATTTGGCGTGGCTTTTGTAGAATTCGCTTCGTTCGTAGCAAATGACTGCGTAAACGGCTTTCGCTTAGTCTCAGGCCGCTTCGACGACAGTATATTACGGATAACCTTGTGGAGTTTTCGAGATCGCTTCTCGTTTCAAACGAAACGAAGCCTTACGAGGGAAACCTTCGATATGTCAGCGTCACATCGGTGAAATCGAGAGATACGTGACGATGGCATATGGCCTTTGAGATCGGAAGATCTCGCAGGCCAACATAAACTGTAATAAACATGCGCTGCTTAGCGTATGCTATACTATGGTATAGCGTACGCTATACTATGGTATAGCGTACGCTATACTAAAACTGTCTAATAACTTTCCGTGTTTCCGCGACAGCAGGGCAGGCTCGAAGGCGGAAGCTGACGGGAGAAAAACTCAGCTGCGGACGAGCGGAGAGAGCTGTAAACAAACGCAGGGTGACAAACGAGGGATAAGTATTGGCGAAATACCGACGTGCCGCGTATTCACACACACAAAAAAAGTGTCTAAATAGATTCCGGCTAACAGCGAACACTTACTGTACGCACTTGTTCAGGTCAGGTGCCTTATATTACGTGTAAAAACATTGATTTATGCGCTGTTTTGCCTTCTGCTTTCATTCGCCAACGTCGCTTTCGTAGCCTATCTCGTCTGGCCGCAATGATTCCTCGCGGGCTGCGTCAACCGCATGGTTTGCGGCGTTCGCCGGCTCTTGGTTGCATGGAGTGTGGTGTGACGAATTCGCGACGGCGCTTCGCGCTGGATTTTTCGTCACGTGAAATTCGTCGCGAAAGTTCGCTGCTTGGAGGTTGGCCTTTAGCGCAGCAAACGCATTACTTGGTCATCGCGCCGGGCGAAAACAAGACGCCGGTGTCCTTAGTCTTTGACGAACATGCCGAAGACGCTCTATATAATCAATAATGATAGTATATAAATTCACCATAGCAATATTTGCTACAGCAGACCCACCATAGTAACAGCTTCGCTGGCTTCCATCTTTTACAGTAGTGGAAAGGTTCTGAATTTTTTTCCTACACCGCCATTGGTTGGCGGGCCTCGCTCTCCCCCTTCAACGCCAGTATTGGATGGCGCGACTTACGTCAACCCCCCTCCCTGTTCTCCTTTTCATCTGCACCCTGTCACAGGATTCTCACAGGGTTGAGCTCTTCTTTAGGGGCGTAGCTCCTCTTAGTCTAACCTTGGCACGTCTCCCTTGTCCGGCGTATCTCCCGGCAGTAAACGGCATTATCTCCCGTATAATGCAATAGATGGCGCTGTCTCATAGAAGTACATACAAATTGCAGTTCAGGGACGATATTCTAGATGGCGCTGTACACAATCTGTGTCGTCATCACCATTTCTCGTCTCATTTCCTAGATGGCGTTGGTCCAATAGAATTGTGTGCAATATGGCGCTTGTGTGAATCGACACTAGATGGCGCTGGAAGTGCCGCTGCTCTCCGATTGGCTGCTGCGCGGGGATGCGCGGGGAGCGAGCGCCTCTCTCATTTCTTGGATCGTGCGCCTACGTGTCGGATCGTTGGTGGAGCATGGACGATGCGCAGCGGCGGGCGCGGATGGCCGCTGCGGCTCGTGCTCGTCGGCAGGTTCCCGCGGTGCGAGCTCGAGAAGCTGCCGCCAAACGAGCGCGGCGCCTGGCAGATCCCGAGACGGTGCGCGCCAATGACGCCGCGGCGAAACGTGCACTGCGATAAGCGGACCCCGGAATGCGAGAGCGGAAAGCGGCGGCTCAGCGAGCGCGGCGCCTGGCGGATCCCGACATATCGACATATCCCGACATAGTGTCGACATATCGGACCGCTTCACCAACGATTGGCTCGTTCAGCACATGGCCATCAGATACTCGCTCAGGTGCATCTCCCTAGACCACCTTGCACCTACTACCGTGCGGGGGTCGTGCATAGACATCGTGTTTGCTAACATTCCCCTTAACTCGAACCCCTAGCTGTGCACTTCTCCGACCACAAGTGCGTAATATATAAAGGTAACTTGAAATCTCAATAAAAGTTTTCTTCACCGTTCCTCACGTGTTTGCATGATGATTTTATCGGGCGAACTTCTCGGAGGCTTCACTGTATCACCCATAACCTCGGGAGCTTCGCCCACCTCACCATCATTCACCTCGTGGATATGCTGTGATTTTTTTCCTCTCCCGCTAGGTCACGCGGCTTTTCTACACGTGGACACAATCTCCTGGAACCTAGTCCTTAGCAGCTTTGCTGTAAAAAGTTCACCGACGATTACGATACTCCCTAATTCAAAATTTGAGCGCACCTCTATAAGTGTTTTCATTTCCCTGGCGCGGACAATCTGTCGCGTGCGGCAAATATCAAACGGAGCGAAGTGTGGCGCGACTGACTTGCTAATCGGGATATTGCGAGACGCAGCACGCAGGTGATGCGTGGGCGCGATTCAGAGCAGCTGCCGCCGACAGACCTCCGCTCATGCAGTGCTTTGTTTTTACGCGCTCGCCGCATGCCCAGTAGATGGCGTCATCGGTGAACAGACGATGCGCGTAACTCTGGCGCTATCTCGAAGCGCTTGTCGCCGCAGAAATCCCCATGCACACAAGCGGTAAAACTAGGGAGCCTACCTGCAACGCTGCGCATCGCATGGAGGCTCTCTAGGAAAAACGCGCACAGCTCAGTCGCAGAGCGGCAACACCAACTGGCGCAACGACGCTGCAGCCGTCACGTAACAGCATGAAAACCTCGCGTCCTCTCTGTAGGTGCGAGATGTCGCGTGCTTTTTCGTTCGCTTGCTGACAGGTCGACGCTGTGGTTACATTCTTCATCTGTCGTTTTTACGCGTCTTGTTTTATTAAGATAACGTCGTTGCCACTACTCATGATGATGTTGGTGTGCACTGTTCTGTTGCGGCGTCGCCGTGTTCCAAAGTCCAGGAGAATGAGGTAATCGGTGTCGCCTCCCTGTCCTTGTATTCAGGATCCGTGTTGTTGTGCAGAAACGAATATGGCGCACTGTCTCCAAAAACCTTTCCATCGGAACATCTCGGTTTAGACTCATCTTTGTAAAAAAGCAATTGCAAACCATGACAATCCAAAGAAGCGCGAGCGAGAGCTTACTCTAGCAGAGGATAGTACGAAAGTAGCGGTCAAGCTGAGACTAGATACGAGCATGCATTAATCGGCCTGGTAGGTTCACTTGACACCAGATTGCCGAGCGCACGTCACTGAAAGGGCTGCCCTCACTGGCCTCCACTGTTCTGGGCTCGTGTCTTTCATCTCCCGCTCCGCGTTCGCTCTTTCATATTCCGCTGTGTTCATTCGCTTGGTTACGTCGACGCCGCCGCCGCTTGCCGTAGGAACAGGCACCTAAGAGCTGTGCTCTAAATGTGTAAAACAGCGCAGTCCGGCTTGTAATCGCTAATTATGACAGGACGCTTAGTGTGACGGAGAGTAAGAAACACTAAATTGGGCTAACTTTAAAGAACACCGTCAAAATCTTACAAGTAACTTTTCTCATAATGCATGATTTCGCGAAGCACAAAGAACTAACGGGAACGTTGGAGGTTGGCCAAACTGCCCGCTCACATCCAAATTTAGATTAGGGAACGCCTACTCAGGAATCGCTTCTGTCAGTGAGATGAAATATGAGTCTTCATTTCAGCTTCCATACTGAATGATTTACATAAAAAAACACAGCTCAAGGTGTGATAGCTCAAGGGCTGCCTAGAGTGCAGTTCGCTTGAGTTGATAGGTGCATTCTGGAAACTACGCAAGAAGTTCGCTCACCAAAAACCTCAATAAAGTTATTTCACTCACTCACTCACTCACCAAAAATGTGTCGCGCCTTCCGTTCAGTCCAAGGTTTTCTGCGCTCAGGATTTAGCTTGCACGAGCATGGACGTGAGACTGCCGCAACGGGCTGCAAATTAGAAACCCAGAAGCAAAACCACGAAAGCGACATCACCTAAAACATCGCATTGACATCCATAGATCACAGTTTTTATAGCGGAAGCCATAGGTGGCTATGTTGGCGGTGCCCATAACGATGACCTTCGGAGACCTTGGCGTAACTACGCCATGACGAAAAATGGCCGACGCCGCAAAGAGTAAAATCACTTCAAGAAATTCTCAGATTCACTTCACATTTCTCATGGAGGTTCCTGTAAACAATGTAAATTATTGGCTTTGAAAGGGAAATTTAGTAAATTTTGGTCTAGGCGAGAAATGAACCCTGGCCTCCGCAGTGCGAGCAGAACACGCTTCCCTGAATCCAGGGCTGCTCTACGGTCTGGCTTAATGGAAAGGTGCCTAGTGCGTGCCTGATTGCACGCGTCACGTGGTCACAGAGACGCGCTCATGCCACCGCTCGCGCGTTCGTCGTCGTCTTCTTCCACAGCTGGCTCCGATGCCGGTCACCATGACAGCGTTCCCATATTGCCCCTCCTCCTGCGAAGGCACTGACGGCACTGGCCCACAACCAGCAGGTGCGGTGATTTCTCTCACTTCTAAGTTTTCAGTTCTGTCGGAGCAGCGCGGCGACACATGTCGGCGGCGAGCGATGGAGGATAGCGAATTTGGAACTGAGGTTTGAACAGCCCGAAGAAAACAAGGACACGAAGAAACAAATACCAAAAACAAGCGGAGACTGCCAACTGGAAGTTTACTTGAACTACATCAGCCATTTATACTTTTTCTAGCATAGGCATACTTTTTCTAGCATAGGCACTGTTTCTACCAGTGACCTAAACATCCGCAAAATCATCATCAACATCATAATCTATCCTGCAAAAAAGCTATTTCTTCCACCGACAAATCGAGAGAGGGAGAACATACACATTTGTCTCCTTACTTTCGAATGCGATACGCCTCTATTATTTCTCTTTCCTTCTTACTTTTTCCTTTCCTTACGAATTTAGTTTTTTTTTTTCAAAATAGGAGTGCATGGGCACTTTTGGCAATGTCCGACTAAATGGCTTCCATAGCCATTCTTCAGGTTATTTTTCTGCTGACGAGCTCTATCATTGAAACACTGACCTGTTTGTCCAATATAAATCCTGCCACAGCTCAGCGGTATCTGATAGATAACGTTGCGCGTGCAGTCAGTGAAACGGGGTTTATGATCCCGTTTCACAGGCGCTTATTGAGCGTTTTCATACGATTGCATATCGATGAAAGCATGCACGGGGCACTGAAAAGTAAATTAACAGTATGTCTGTTGGAGGCTTTCTTTAAATTGTGCGAGAACTTATGAAAGTACGGCACCACATGCACTGGTCTCATGTCTTCTTTCTTTTCTTTGTGTGCTGGTTCCAAACATTTTCTTTTTCTTTCTGCAAAATGGCTTCGCATACTGAAGTGATGACAGAACGGGGATAACCTGCGCGTTCTGTACACGTGCTGTCTGATTTAAAACAACTAGCTCACATTCGTGCTCACATGACTTATTTAGTGCTGCCTTAATGCATGAAGTTGCTATGCCTCTCTTAATCAGTTTTGAGTGTGCACTGTCATAGGGTAACAAGGTTTCCTTAGATCTGGGATGATATGCACGCATACATGCTCACCTGAAGAAAAACAAAAATTATTATTGAGAAACTGAATGCGGTTGTTAATTGGCAGTTTGTGCGTGAAATTAAGACCTCCCGATGAGTTTTTGAACCTGCTCAAAATTTCTTTGACCGCGTTAGACCATGATCTTTTTTCAAAACAATTAAGTAGTCGTCCAGGTACCTAAACACTCGCGTGACAGGCGTGTCCACCAACTTAGCAGAAATTTCATTGCCAACCGAGGATAAAAATATGTCACACAATAAAGGGGCAATGGCTGAGGCTATACAATGTCAGTACGTTGGATGTAGAACAGGCCATCATAGTTGATGGCAGTTGAATGAAGATAGAAATATAAAAGTGTTAAAAATTGTCGCTGTTAACACCGACAGAATTTTGAAAATTCAGTTCTCCTAAATCTTCTATCCTTTCACGCACAGCACACTTCAAACCGTTACGCGGCTCTGAATAATATAAGTCCTGTACGTCTATTAAAAATGTGGTTAGTGCAGTCCCCTGGTCTTCATTGATTGCCAAGATAACTTCTTCGGAGCTTCTTACCAGAAAAGGGTCATTTATCTGCAACATCTTCAGATGGCCTTGTAGAACTTTTCCTACATGGCACTGCCACGTCTTCTTCTCGGACACGATAACTCTAAAAGGGCAATCAGGCTTGTGGGTGTTGCAAGGGAAAAAAACTTCAAGAAATTCTGTGTCAGCTTTGTTCACAAGCTGCCGTAGCGAATCCAGGTGCATATCTTTGAGTAGCTTTAGGGCAGCCTTCTTTCGCTTATTCGGTTCGAAAGGAACAGCTTTGAAATTCTTCATTATAGCTTGCTTAGATTTTTCGTTAAAACGGTTTGTAGGCTGGACCGACAAATCCACCTTCTTTCTCTGCCTGCAGTATTCAAGCCCATCATTCTTCACGCTCGTTACAATATTCTTTATCGGTGGCATACCTGATTTTCCATTTGGTACATGCTTTATAATAAAACGCAGTCCACTGCTTCACCGACGACTCGTTCACGGTCCTGATCCTCAGCCCTGTCTCCTATGCTTCTACCCATGGCTAGGAGCTGTGGAGCGGTCAACTTTAGCTCAAAACTGTATTTTGGGCCTGTTCCCAGGGTCTTTCTAAGTTGGTTTGGAATTGTATACTCGCCAAGCGTGGTGAATGCGTTGGGACTGGTGATACTAGCGCATGGCTTTCGGAAAAAGAGCCTGGTGCGTTGGCACAGGAACTCTGTAAATTGCCCGGCAAGTCTTTTGTAATCACGCAGCGTTTGGTTCTTTTTGCAACGGTTTTTCCCTTCTTCAACAAGTACTTTCAGCCAGTCATTGTATAGTCGTATTTGGCGCCATTTTTCAGACTTGAGTTAATTGCACATCCTTTTTGCGCGTCCGCAAGAAGGTTCAACGAGACCAAAAAGGGCTATAACTTCAGGGGGCGCGATGCGTCTTCTTAGGATGTAGCCTAAGAAACGCGCAACGTTATCTATCAGATACCGCTGAGCTGTGGCAGGATTTATATTGGACAAACAGGTCAGTGTTTCATGGTAGAGCTCGTCAGCACAACAATAACGTGAAGAATGGCTATGGAAGTCATTTAGCGGGACATAGCAAAAAGTGTCCATGTACTCCTATTTTGAAAAAGACCAAATTCATAGGGAAAAGAAAAAGTAAGAAGGAAAGAGAAATAATAGAGGCGTATCGCATTCCATAGGAAGGAGACGAATGTGTAAGTTCTCGCTCTCTTCGCTTTGTCGGTGGAAGAAATAGCTTTTTTGAATGATAGATTATGATGTTGGTGATTTTACGGATATTTAGGTCACTGGTGTACGCATGCATATGCTAGAAAAAGTATAAATGGCTGATGTATTTCAAGTAAACTTCCAGTTGGCAGTCAGCGCTCGTTTGTGGTATTTGTTTCTTCGTGTCCTTGTTTTCTTCGCGCTGTTCAGACCTCAGTTTCAAATTATGAACCAACTAGCCCTCATCAAGACCTTAAGGATAGTGAACAACCAAATGTGCAGCAAGCTTTCGCCTTCTTGTGCTACAAGAGTATAACACCTGCCGAACTTTTTGTTTGTTTCTAACGAATAAAGTTTCTTTTTTCTTTTTTTCCCATTCTGAAGAATGGTAAAAAGAAGGACACCGACCACAGAAAGAGTACAATAAAAGACGTTTCGGCTCCCCTGACGGGAGCCTTGCTCACAATGAAATCAAGGACGTGCGATGCAATGTTTATATGGTTTTAAAATATGACGTAAGCAGCGCGTGTAGATGGGTGGGAGGGTTCCGTCATTCGGGTTGAGGGTGTTATCTGTCCTTTAGATTAGAAGGGATTCCAAGTGGTGTCTTGAAGTCAAATTTCTTTCCTTTTCGAATATCTTGGCGTTATCCCAATCAATCCTGTGGCCCAAGTCACCTGCATGTTCTGCCAAGGCATTTGATGCGACTTTTTTCTTTTTGACATCGTTATCGTTGACATGCTGCTTCAACCGCTGTTCGAAATTGCCTGTCTCGCCGATATATACGCAGTCGCAGTCTTCACATGGAATCCCGTAGAAGATGCCAGGAAACTTTGTCTTCAGAAGCTTGTCCTTCACGTTTGCCAGTCAATGGCGTAATTTTTGGGATAGCACGTGAGCTACCTGGACGTTATAGCCACGTAGAACGCGGGCAAAAATGTCCGTAACAATAAACTGTACAAGCCCTCGCTCACACCGGGCACAAACCGTATGGGGGAGCGTTTTCTTGGGAGCACACAGTCAGGTCTGGGGGGCTGAGACAGATGGCGTTCCACCGAGTTCACAAACGACCTCGGGTAGCCACACGCCGAGAGATTTTGGCGCACTTCTTGTAGGTCAACAGCCCGGCTCTGTGGCGTTGTGCAGATACCATTGGTTCTGCCGACAAGAGACGCTACCACCGACCTCTTCTGGTTCATCGGGTGCACTGAATTAAAGTGCAAATATCTGCCTGCCTGTGTGCTCTTCCTCTACACGGGAAATGCCAGGTTGTGCCGGTCACGTTTAACGAGGACGTCCAGAAAAGGTATCGCCGTCTTTTTCTTCCTCGACTGTGAACTGGATGGACGCTTGAATACTATTCAAATGCAACAAAAATGAAGAAATTTCTTCTCGCTGAGTTATGCAGAACACATCGTCTGCGTAACGTAGGAAGACCCTGGGCGGCGAGTTGAAAGAGGCGAGTGCTCGATGCTCAAGCCATTTCAGTGTAAAAATTTTTTTGCCATTCTTTACTGAGTCTATTTGAAGAAGAGTTTTACATATCTGCGGTAAAAAAATTCCGACAGAGCCACTTAAGACTGCTTACACGTGGGATTGCAAAATTATTATAATGATTAAAATCTCTTTGGTGAGGTGTTAAGCATGAAATCCCTTTAGCTCCCGTTTCGGCGACCTCCAAGTGACCTTTAGCCAAAAGCCAGAGCATTTATCCAGGCACTCAAACGAGAACATCCGGGCAGCGTTGCGAGAACAAAATAGATCATCCAGGCAATCAGTCAGAAGTTTAAAAAATGCGGTCTCTGGCCCCCAACACCTTGTACACCTTGTACTCATTACATAGGCTATAGTTACTGTTCAAACAAGTGACAAGAAAAGAAAAAAGAAATATGGCTTCGGATTTCTTTCTAATGTTTGTTCACAATATCATTCAAGCTGTACGTTCTTATACGCTTCTACTTTTGTGCTTCAACGTATAAAACGACCTTTTGTTAAGAAAGTAACCGGAACGCCAATGGATTTCTCCGCAAAGTTCGGGAACTAATATCTCAAAAGTGGGGTCACCCTGTGAATTCGTTCCAAGTGGATCTGCTCGGTGTGCTCCCGGGCTTGAATTTGTAAATTGCAATATGGGCCATAAGGTAATTAGTTAAAAGCTCAATTAGTGATTTTTGTTAATCACTCGATTATTCAAGTCCATTCTTTCAAGTAATGTCCGCCTCTTCGAGTAGACCAGCTCATGAAATAGAATTTGCCTTTCTGCCACAGGCAACCCTCAAAAATTTCTGAAAGCCTTCTCTGAAACACCTTGTATATCGCGAGAATGTGAATAATAATTTTCATGGTAAATATTACAGACTTCCAATGGCATGATTCATTTCCGAGTACGTATTATTGGGCCTTACA
Source organism: Dermacentor silvarum (assembly GCF_013339745.2). Lineage (NCBI taxonomy): Eukaryota > Metazoa > Arthropoda > Arachnida > Ixodida > Ixodidae > Dermacentor > Dermacentor silvarum. The sequence goes on from NW_023606571.1 coordinate 15,734, forward strand.
TCTGTTTTTTACAGAGAAGCTGTTAATGCAAATAGCCACACTCGAAAACCTTATATGCCAGTTTTCACGGTGTTCAGAAAAAACCAGCAGATCCCGTGCCCTGTGGGAGTCGGTGTTATGCGAAGCAGTGTGCGGGGTGCCCACGAAGTTAACGAAACGACGATGAGGTCATCAAGACGTATGCCGCTGTTTCATAACCTACATGACACGCATGTCATGACCTATCAATTATGTTCGCCATACACTCTTGTCATACTACGCCAATTTTGGTACCTACCAAGTTAACGAAACGAACATGAGGGCACCAAGACGTAGGCGGCCGTTTCATGACCTTCATGACACGCATGTCATGACATCCATGAGAGTGGCTTGTTGGGCTAGTTGGTACATGGTTATACTTCGAGAATGCTAGCAAACTTGAAAGTAGAAAAATGTGAGAAGCAGACATAGACAAAATGACAGGAAGGTGGCTGGACTAACAACTGAACTTCATACATGAAAACGACGTCCCCCAAGTGCGTACTGAACAAGCGCAAGGCACCACATAACGAAAACACGGTCATCATCTTATCTATACACGTCTACACTGATCAAGAAATGAAAGCTCTTTCTTGGTAAGGAACACAGATGGCGCTCTTACACACTTCTCGGGGCCAATTTTATAGATTCGATAGGCTTCAATCAACTCTCTTTCCTGCTGAGTCTTAGCCTTACCCAAGATTGAAACGTCACTGAAGATGGGATTACAACCACACCCCTTACAATGTAGCAGAACATTACCTTCTGTGCCTGTGGGTATTAGCTTCGCATGATGACGCATCCGATCATTCACACAGCGACCGGTTTGTCCTATGTAATCTCTACCACATTTCAAAGGAATACAGTACACTACAGGCCACGGCAGCCGCATTTCGATGGGGGCGAAATGCGAAAACACCCGTGTACTTAGATTTAGGTGCACGTTAAAGAACCCCAGGTGGTCCAAATTTCCGGAGTCCCCCACTACGGCGTGCCTCATAATCAGAACTGGTTTTGACACGTAAAACCCCATAATTTAATTTTTAACTGTACACTACAGATGTGTGGCACGTGCGGTGCTTCGCGACATGCTTGGTATTACACGTACTCTTTCGCGAACTGTGCTGCGAGACCTTCATGCAAAGTTTTGCAAGCTTACAAGGCGCACAACAAACCAATCTGACGTCGTTTCTTGCCGCAACATTTTTCAGCCTCTCTGAAATTCCATGTACAAACGGCATAACCACCAAGTTCTTTTTTATTTTGTCTCGCACTTGGCGATACCCTCTGTATTACATTTTCACACGCTTGTGCACAGATTCAGCCACTGCTGTGATTCACAGATTCAGCCACTGCAGCCACTCTCTTCTACCGCATTCGACAAGCACAAAAAGGCTATGCCACGCTTGACCAGTTTCGAGTCAGCGGATTGGTAAGGTAGCCACGTCTTTTTAGTTCTTGGGCTATAAGCCCAGCAAATGTGACCATGAGTATCAAAGGTTAGAGCCAAATCTAAAAACCTGATTAAATTTTCTTCTGGTGCTTCGTGGGTGAAACTTAGATGTCGAGGGCAATGCTGAAAAACTGATAGGATACTGCAATCCGTGAGACAATCACTTCGTCGGATATTTAAGAGAACAAGAAAATCATCAACATACCTAAAAACACGGGCAACACGGTAATTGGTAATGGCGTCAGAAAGGGACTTGTCAAATTTCTCTAAGAAAATACCGCACAGTACCGGCGTAACATTCCACCCTATACATATGCAATTCTTCTGTAAAAACACCTTGCCATCGATTTTCACAAAAGTTGCTGACAAGTAAAACGATAAAAGTTCCATAAAACTCTCAGTCGAGAGGCCGCAACTACCTTGAAAAGATGTCTCCCCTTGGCATTCAATAGCTTCCCACACTGCCACAAAAAGTTCTTCATGTGGAATAGAATAATACAGTTCTTCAATGTCCACAGAAAATGCCATGTTCGCTGTTAGCACTCCTGATCTCAAGGTGTCGATCACTACGTTTGAACTGTCAATGCCGAAAGGGTCCTCAGTAGCAAGTGTATTCAAGGAACGTTGCAAGAACCTTCCAACAGGCTTCTGCCACGAGCCTTCTTCTGTCACTATGGTTCTCATAGGGCAGTCGGGCTTGTGCGTTTTCACAGAAAAAACGCGGCAAGCACAACACCATTGCTCTTCTTAACAGTCTCTTCTAACCACTCCAGGTTAAGCCTCTTTAGAAGCTCCAAATCACTTTTTTCACTTTTTCTTGTTTTACGCAAACTGCCTTGAAGTTTTTGTTTAAAGTTTCTTTGGCTTTCTTACTGAACGAAGTATTCGGGAGGACAACAAACCCGCGTTCCTTATCAGACTGCAGAATTCCAAGGTCATTATCAACGAGGAAATGTACAACAGCCACCTTAGTCCAGCCACCTTCCTGTCACTTTGTCTATGTCTGCTTCTGGATTTGTTCTACTTTCAAGTTTGCTGGCATTCTCCAAGTATAACCATGACATTCACGTCATGAAGTATCATTTATGTTCGTCATACACTCTTGTCAATGTTGGTACACACGAAGTTAGGCAAACGACCATGAGAGCACCAACATGTACGCGGCTGTTTCACAACCTACATGACACGCATTTTATGACACTCATGTCATGACCTATCATTTATGTGCGACACACACTTGTCATACTATGCCAATTTTGGGACATACCAAGGTACCGAAACTACCATGAGAGCAATAAGAGGTAGCCAGCCAGGGATATAGATAGATACTGTCAAAGTGGCAAATGTTCGCCAAGAGATGCTTCGCATTTAAAAACCTAGATCACGCACAATGTGTGTGGGTTCGTAGCAGTATTGAAGCAACGTACTTGATACTTCCGTTCTTCCCAACTTTACGCGGTATACAAGGAATTCAGTTCTCCTCGGTAAATGATGCACGGCAAGGGGTTTATTTTTGTAGAAGTAAGAAGGAGGGGGGGGGGATGTTGTGAGAGACGAGCGATAAATGTTTATTCCGTGTAGGTTATTTGCAGCCTTTCTGGAAACTTATTTCTACAAGCGTTTTAGAGTGTCATACTGCCTTTATCCGCAATGTTTCCCAGACTCATCAAACAATTGCACAGTCGGCAAACTTTACCCGCCGGGCTGGCTCAGTCAGCTAAGGCGTTGCGCCGCTGAGCGCGAGGTCGCGGGATCGAACCCCGGCCGCGGTGGGCGCATTTAGATGGAGGTGAAATGCAAAAACGCCCGTGTGCTTGCGTTGTTACGTTAAAGAACCCCCAGGTGGTCAAAATAAATCCGGAGCGGACTACGGCGTGCCTCATAATCAGAACTGGTTTTGGAACGTAAAACCCCAGAAAGAAGAAGAAAGTCTGCAAACTTCAAGTTTGTTGGAAATAAGAGGAATCTTATGTAGCGAAGTTTTCACATTCATGGTTCTAATAGAAGCGTAGGAAGTAATTTCTGAATCATATTTTTTGTTCATATTCTCGCATGTTAGAGGACGGTTCATTGTAATTGGTTTCTACATTGTCGTGAGTGAACTATAGTCGGGTACAACTTAAGAAGACATCAGAGGCCCCGCCCAGATGACCGAAGCGCTGCTGCCGATTGCCTACGCGACTAAAGAAACAGTCCCGCTGACGCGACTCGCCCCAGCTTGAAGCACGGGCTGCCTAGTTCTCCGTCGGCGGGAACACCGGCCGTTCGGCTCATGACGCAAGTCTATAGTGCGCACCTATTGGTGGAGACTCGTATGCATCTACCTTTGAGGGGGCAAATGCCGCCGCCTTTTAAGGTTGTACCCGACTATAGACAATGTACTGTGTTTATAATCGGCGAAAGTAGGAGGCTGGTTATGGGTAATGTGTAGGCAGAGTTCGAAGTGTGTGAGTCAGTTACCGTCTTTGCAATAAATTACATTTGCAAGGGCTCCGTTATGAGTGTCTTACGAGCCACATGAAGTTTAGCCCGTTGCCCTGGCATAACTGCAATGGCCACCAAAATAAAATTCCGCGAGTTTAAGTGGAACGCTATCGCAAATTTGTGTGCGAAGGTAAAAGCATGTGGATCAAATAGAGCTTTTGTGTACACGTTCCTTAAACAAACGATCGAAAGTGTCATACTGCCTTTATTTAGCTACGTTTTTCATTGTCCCACCAAAAGCTAGACTTTCTTACACAAAGTTTAGATTTAATTTAAATGTGGGGCATCTCATTTTCGATGTCTAAAACGTTTTTGAGTTTGTGGTTTAAATAGGAGCGTTAGAAATAATTATTGAACTCATTGGGCTATTTTATTGCGTAATTGGGCTCACTTGTAGGGCTCTTTGGGCTCTTTTATTGGACTCTTTTCTTACGTAATACGACGTTCGCCCGGTGAGTTCGATGTACTAAATGCGACAGCTTTCATTGCGATAGCAAGGGAGAAAGCCAAGCAAGGCACCGGGGGGAGGGGAGGGGTGGCTTTCTATGCCGGCGGTGGCTTCGTATGGTGCGTCTGAGCGCCGCCGCGCTTTGCCTATCCTGAAAGCGATGGGCAATGGGTACAGAGTCTAGGTGCGACGAGGGCTGATAGCTTCGTTTGCGCAGTGTTCTCGCCGCCGAGTACGCGTTGCAGCCAGCGGCAGCACGAAGGTAAATTCACTCGCTGCTGCTGCCGCGCTTCCTCACGTCAGAGATTGAGAGGTAGTGTGCGCGGTCATTGAGTGAGATGTGTTCATGTTTTTCTGGCACACGTAACCCCGTGGTTGGTAATATAGTTAGTAAGCGAATGTTTACAAATTTAAATGGCTGGTAAAACTACTAGCCTTACTTCATAAAGCTGTGTAATAAGTTGCTATCGCAGGCGATGCTTCTCGTTTCGGCTAATCTGCTACTTTTTTATGTTTGGTGACAGTAAGGGCAAGGTGATGTGTAGGGTGATGTGTAGGCAAAGTTCAAAGCTGGCGAGTTAATTGGGATCCTGGCAATGAATTACGTATGCAAACGCTGTGGAGTGTTACGATTCTCTTTTAAAAGCGGCGTAGAACTTAACCTTTTGACCTGGCGGAACTACAATTACCCCCTAGACTAAATTTTGCGAAAACGGGCAGAGCAGTTAAATGGCACGTGTTTGTATGCCGTTGAATGAATGCGGTTGACATGCACCTCATGAAAAAAATTTTAAGCATAAGTTATAACGTGTTATACGGCCGCTATCAGCTATAGCCCATATTCCTCTACATGCCATAGGTTACAGCAGGTCTAACTTCGCGGGGAGGGGGGGTCACGGTGAGTGCATTGTGTTCAAAAGTTATTATTTCTGTGCTAATCAAAAGCGTTGGCAATATTTGCCCAATCCTAGCTTTATACCGCTATTTTCATGTGTATTTCAGCGTTCGCAGTTGGCTTCTCCGATGTCCTCGGTGAGCTAAGCATGTCACCTTGTTTATATTACAGCGAAGCTGTATACGTCTACCAGTCAAGGAAATTTTCGTGTCGTTAGCGTAAGCAAAAAACGCCAGAGCTAAAATTCAATACAAATAGCATATCTCCTTTGAAATCAGGCACACAGCATACAGCTCAGCACTCGTTTTCAAAAGAAAAAACACAAAACAAGCATCAAAACCACAAGATGGATGACAAGGCGCGTGTGAACAATAGGAAAACCCTTCGACGCGTTCCGGTAAAGATTAGGTTTGCAGCAGCTTCGAAAGGGGTTGACGTCATTCAAAACCCTCGTGAAATCAGTGTCTCTGGTTTCACTCTTTTTAGAGCCACGTGTGTGAATTCAAGTGACGTCACAATGGATAATCATTGTGGGTGTCGTTTACTGCGTTCCTTCTCCCGCGTGTGTTTCCCGGTAAATATTACGGTTGCGTAAGCTACTCCGAGTGGATAAGTACCCAATAGCATAGAAATCACGTAGTGACGTCACCACAGTCTAGCAACTCATTCAGTTCATTATTTCGAAGGATAAGAAAGGAGAAAAGGCCCACAGGCTAGGTTGTTTGGTGGCATGTGCATACATGTTCTCGAACTTGCTGTCACGTTCTTGAACTCCTCGTAGTCAGCCACCACACAGTGCAACGCCTGAGTACCGCGCAAGAGTTGCTATAGTGCAAGGCCATCCTACTATCATGAATCGCCCAGCGGGTATTCTTGACGAAAACTCCGATTCTTCGCGAGCCGAAAATAGTTTTTCTTGAAATTCGCACTGTCACAGACCCCGTGAACGAGGTGCAGACGGCGGACCAAATTCCAAAGCCAACTTATCAGCTTCCGAAAATAATCCCATGAAAGCAAGGACAATTAAGAATGGGCCCTCTGGTGCGCCAGCGAACGCCGACTGCTGTCCAACGACCTAGTCATAGCCGAGAGTTGTCAAAACACAACAAAATGTGTTCCTCACACAAGGCAGTTCCACACACACGTGCATGCTTAGGCTAGACACAACACGATACAAATGAGATGGGTATTAACACAAGAAAAATAATTCACGACAAGCACTAAGAGTCCAAAACGTAAATTACAAAATGAATAGGAACACTAAGTGCCCAATCGTATTCACCCGTGTTGGTCTTGTCGGACGACCTCAGCGTAGCTCGGGCCAAATCGCGAGGAAGGAACTTCTTCCGGAAATGAACTTGATGAACTCGTCGACTAGCTTGCCGAGGAATCCCCTTCTTCCGCAGACGGTCAGTCTTCACGTTACATCACTTTACCGGAGCGGTCTCAACGGAACTCTTCTGATTCTCGCACGGTGGTTATATAGCCGTCACAGGCGTTCTCGAACCTTCCTATCCGAGTCGTGCTCTCGTAGCATGGCTAAAGCTGGGAATCTTCTAGCCTTTTCTCGCACCTTCGACCGCCGCCGTCGGAGCGTCGTCGAAGGGGTGGTGAGTCGTCCTGTTGGCGCACGCTCACGCTGTAGTAATCTCTTTCTCGACTCGCCGGGTGAGAAGGTCTCTCGGCGCTCGTGTACTCTCTTCCTCGGTTGACGTTGCCGTGGCTGGCGTGTTCTTTCGCTGGCTTGCGTGACACATCGGCGCGCGCTTTGATTAGGCGCTCTTTTGTGACACACACACATTGCCGTCCTTGCGAACTATCTATCGTCTATTGAGGTTACGGCAACCACTTTAACTCTGCCGCCCTGGAGACATGTTGGTCGCTAGCTGCTGCCTGTCTCTCCAGCTAATCTCATGGTTGCCAAGTGAACAAGTGTAGCAAGAGTTACTGAATTATTTAAAGTGCCAAACAGACGACACAAGAAGAGACACAGACGAGCGCTTACTAACAACCGATGTTTTATTGAAAGAAACACACAATATATAGGCATGTCTGGCGGCGTAACTCACACGTTGTCGAAATTCACATGGTAACCAGGCAAAAAGGCGATAAATAGATTGTAAACGATGATGAAACTCGAATAAAAGATGACAATCGCGACAAAAAAACGTGGTGTATAGAGCCACACGACCATAAAAGATAATGGTTAAGCGATACACAAAAGAGCGCTGTAACCCCAAAACGCACGACCTGCGGCACCCAGCATACCGATCCACTTGTCAGTTGCAAGGAAGGGGTGGTTTATCAAATTCCACTCTCATGCCGAAAGGTTTACATTGGATAACGGGGTGATGTTTGAATGAACGACTAAAAGAGCACGAACGCTCACTAGACAAAGGGACTGGATTCAATATGGCCATTCATTGCAAAGAGTGCGGGTGCAAGCCTCGCCTAAGAGATAGCATTGTCCTGGAGAGAAGTCGAGACAGCGTTGCCCGTGAGCTGAAGGAAGCCTTCCACATTAAAAGGAAGGGCCTGGAATGCGTCAGCCAACCGTCAAAAATATTGTATACAAGTGAACTGTCATTTTTAGAAGCTCTTGGTTAGAACTAAGCACGCTGATGAGCCCCCTGCATGCGCTTGAAAAAAAAGTCTTAGTCGTTAGCTTTCTAATGGGGTTACAGCACTCTTTTGTGTATCGCTTAACCATTATCTTTTATGGTCTTGTGGCTCTATACACCACCTTTTTGTTGTCGCGATTGGCATCTTTTATTCGAGTTTCATCATGGCTTACAATCTATTTATCGCCTTTTTGCCTGGTTACCATGTGAATTTCGACAACGTGTGAGTTACGCCGCCAGATGTGCCTATATATTGTGTGTTTCTTTCAATAAAACATCAGTTGTTAGTAAGCGCTCGTCCGTGTCTCTTCTTGTGTCGTCTGTTTGGCGCTTTAAATAATTCAGTAACATGCACCAACTAGCCCAACAAAAAGTTCTGCTTGAATACCTTTCTTCTACAGTGGGCCCTTCAATATGTGTTTCCTCCCCTACATCAATTTTGGCCGCCCTCGTCACCAACATCACATGGTCTTCATGCCGCGCCAGGCACATCTCGTTTTGCCTCAAGAAGGGATTGTTCCCCGGTGAAATTTCCGCGCTCTTTGGTGCCATTCAACCTTCCTACGGGCACGTGAAGCGGGTGTGTAGGATTGTACGTTCGGAACTGTGGAGGCAAGTGCGGCTCCTTTTTGACTATTTGCGTGTTACATGTCACACCAATTATCCTGAGTGGGTTGCCGAGAAGAAATTCCAGGAATACAGGAAGCTTGCGGCTCAAACGGTGGAATTCTGGTGGGGAACACATGTTGAACAACACACCCAAGCCCCCAGACAAGAAGAGGTCCAGTGGAATTGTAAGAATCCTTGGACAAGTGCAAGTCACGGAAGAAGTAAAAAATGTTCTGAAGAAGGGACCGAAGTTCAGCCTCGAACCTGAAACCGCAGCGCATGAACTTCTCTCTTTGAATAGGCGCATCGCCGAGAAGGCGTCACCTGAAGACCAGGAAAGGTGCCTACTAGAAGGAGTAGACGCTCTGTCAAGAACAGTTTCGAAGAGAACCTCGCGCAACCGGTTTGTGATGAACAAAGTCGTCACCTTCTTCAAGGACAAAGGCCTGCTACTTCTACAAGCGGACAAGGAAGGAGGCTTCGTTGTGGTCCCACAGGGAATTTACAAGGAAAAGGCCTGCCAAGCTGTGGAAAGGAATTTCGCCATGTCAACCCTCAAGCCGACTAGAGTGAAATCTCGGGCAGTGTCCCTCTGCAAGGAACTGGAACTGGGAAAGATAGCAAATGCCATAAGTAAGTGCAAAAATAAGACTTTGAGCATGTTTTTTACCGCCAAGACCCACAAAGAAGAAGTTCCGTTCCGGTGTATCGTGAGCGAACGTGAATCTTGGCAACGTCATGTTAGCCAGTTTCTTCTAAAACATTTGAGTTCACTTAACGTAGAAGATCCTTTCGAGACAAAAAACTCCCATGAAGTGGTAGAATTCTTGCAATCCTGCGGTACCGTAGGTAATTTTTTCTCGGTTGACGTTAAGGATCTATTCTATTCTATCCCACACAAGGAGCTGTTTTTAGCTGTTCAGGCATGTATAGAAAAGAAAGGCACTATACAGTTTCAGAATACTGTTGGCATGTCAGTTGAAAATTTCATTAGGCTTTTACAGTTTTATCTTAGTTCCACGCTAGTTCAGTTTGAAGATAAGGTTTATGTTCAGAAGAAGGGCATCTGTATAGGGTCATGTGTAGCCCCCATCTTGAGCAATATTTTTCTTTCGGCCGTTGATAGTATTTTGAACAGCATGCTTGACAAACAGAAGGTATTGAGAGTATTCAGATACGTAGATGATTTCCTAATTCTGTTAAACAGACAGGATCCACCAGGCCATCAAGGAACTGACAAAGAGATTCTAGAAGTTTTTAGGAAACATAGCCATGGTTTGGAGTACACCTGTGAACTACCAAAAAACAATAAGTTACAATTTTTAGACCTCGAGCTCAACCTGGGAGCCGAAGTGCACTGGAAGTACCACCCCCGAGCGCAGAAAGAGCTCTTGTCTTATGAGTCAGCCCACTCTAAGACAGTAAAAAGAGCGATAGCCACAGCGGCATTGCAATCGGCTGCCAGAAAATCATGTGAACATGGTATACGAAGCAGCTTCCAGCTGCAGATTGAAAGGCTAAAGGAAGCGGGATTCCCACAGACAGTTTTAACTTCAGTAGTAGAATCCTTGCTCCAGAAGATAAAAGGTAAAGGAAGAAAAAACGTGCAACAACAAACCAGGAGATTAAGACCCGTGGTCATACCATACTCTCATCGTTTAGCCCACAACCTGAAGAAGGTCGCGAGTAAATTCAAAGTCCCGGTAGTTTTTTCAGCCCCTTCAAAACTTGCTAAATTGTGCGCTCGTGTCAACAACCAAGATACAAAACGCACGACCTGCGGCACCCAGCATACCGATCCACTTGTCAGTTGCAAGGAAGGGGTGGTTTATCAAATTCCACTCTCATGCCAAAAGGTTTACATTGGACAAACGGGGCGATGTTTAAATGAGCGACTAAAAGAGCATGAACGCTCACTAGAGAAAGGGACTGGATCCAATTTGGTCATCCATTGCAAAGAGTGCGGGTGCAAGCCTCACCTAAGAGATAGCATTGTCCTGGAGAAAAGTCGAGACAGCGTTGCCCGTGAGCTGAAGGAAGCCTTCCACATTAAAAGGAAGGGCCTGGAGTGCGTCAGCGAACCGTCAAAAATATTGTATACAAGTGAACTGTCATTTTTAGAAGCCCTTGGTTAGAACTAAGAACGTTGATGCGCCGCCTGCATGCGCTGGGAGAAAAAAAAAAGAAAAAAAAAACTCTTAATCGTTAGCTTTCTAATGGGGTTACTGCGCTGTTTTGTGTATCGCTTAACCATTATCTTTTATGGTCTTGTGGCTCTATACACCACGTGTTTTTTGTCGCATATGTCATCTTTTATTCGAGTTTCACCATCGTTTACAATCTATTTATCGCCATTTTGCCTGGTTACCATGTGAATTTCGACAACGTGTGAGTTACGCCGCCAGATATGCCTATATATTGTGTGTTTTTTTCAATAAAACATCAGTTGTTAGTAAGCGCTCGTCCGTGTCTCTTCTTGTGTCGTCTGTTTGGCGCTTTAAATAATTCAGTAACATGCACCAACTAGCCCAACAAAAAGTTCTGCTTGAATACCTTTCTTATACAGTGGGCCCTTCAATATGTGTTTCCTCCCCTACATCAATTTGGCCGCCCTCGTCACCAACATCACATGGTCTTCATGCCGCGCAGGCACATCTCGTTTTGCCTCAAGAAGGGATTGTTCCCGGTGAAATTTCCGCGCTCTTTGGTGCCATTCAACCTTCCTACGGGCACGTGAAGCGGGTGTGTAGGATTGTACGTTCGGAACTGTGGAGGCAAGTGCGGCTCCTTTTTGACTATTTGCGTGCTACATGTCACACCAATTATCCTGAGTGGGTTGCCGAGAAGAAATTCCAGGAATACAGGAAGCTTGCGGCTCAAACGGTGGAATTCTGGTGGGGACACATGTTGAACAACACACCCAAGCCCCCAGACAAGAAGAGGTCCAGTGGAATTGTAAGAATCCTTGGACAAGTGCAAGTCACGGAAGAAGTAAAAAATGTTCTGAAGAAGGGACCGAAGTTCAGCCTCGAACCTGAAACCGCAGCGCATGAACTTCTCTCTTTGAATAGGCGCATCGCCGAGAAGGCGTCACCTGAAGACCAGGAAAGGTGCCTACTAGAAGGAGTAGACGCTCTGTCAAGAACAGTTTCGAAGAGAACCTCGCGCAACCGGTTTGTGATGAACAAAGTCGTCACCTTCTTCAAGGACAAAGGCCTGCTACTACTACTGGCGGACAAGGAAGGAGGCTTCGTTGTGGTCCCACAGGGAATTTACAAGGAAAAGGCCTGCCGAGCCGTGGAAAAGAATTTCGCCACGTCAACCCTCAAGCCGACTGGAGTGAAATCTCGGGCAGTGTCCCTCTGCAAGGAACTGGAACTGGGAAAAATAGCAAATGCCATAAGTAAGTGCAAAACTAAGACTTTGAGCATGTTTTTTACCGCCAATGCCCACAAAGAAGTTCCGCTCCGGTGTATTGTGAGCGAACGTGAATCTTGGCAACGTCATGTTAGCCAGTTTCTTTTAAAACATTTGAGTTCACTTAACGTAGAAGATCCTTTCGAGACAAAAAACTCCCATGATGTGGTAGAATTTTTGCAGTCCTGCGGCACCGTAGGTAATTTTTTCTCGGTTGACGTTAAGGATCTTTTCTATTCTATCCAACACAAGGAGCTGTTTTTAGCTGTTCAGGCATGTATTACCCGACGGGGTGGCTCAGTCAGCTAAGGCGTTGCGCTGCTGAGCACGAGGTCGCGGGATCGAGCATGTATAGAAAAGAAGGCACTATACAGTTTCAGAATACTGTTGGCATGTCAGTTGAAAATTTCATTAGGCTTTTACAGTTTTATCTTAGTTCCACGCTAGTTCATTTGAAGATAAGGTTTATGTTCAGAAGAAGGGCATCTGTATAGGGTCATGTGTAGCCCCCATCTTGAGCAATATTTTTCTTTCGGCCGTTGATAGTATTTTGAACAGCATGCTTGACAAACAGAAGGTATTGGAGAGTATTCAGATACTAGATGATTTCCTAATTCTGTTAAACAGACAGGATCCACCAGGCCATCAGGAACTGACAAAGAGATTCTAGAAGTTTTTAGAAAACATAGCCATGGTTTGGAAGTACACCTGTGAACTACCAAAAAACAATAAGTTACACTTTTTAGACCTCGAGCTCAACCTGGAAGCAGAAGTGCACTGGAAGTACCACCCCCGAACGCAAAAAGAGCTGTTATCTGATGAGTTAGCCCACTCTAAGGCAGTAAAAAGAGCGATAGCCACAGCGGCATTGCAATCGGCTGCCAGGAAATCTTGTGAGCATGGTATACGAAGCAGCTTCCAACTGCAGATTGAAAGGCTAAAGGAAGCGGGATTCCCACAGACAGTTTTAACTTCAGTAGTAGAATCCTTGATCCAGAAGATAAAAGGTAAAGGAAGAAAAAACGCGCAACAACAAACCAGGAGATTAAGACCCGTAGTCCCATCACTCGTACTCCCATCAGACCCATCACCGTGTAGCCCACAACCTGAAGAAGGTCGCGAGTAAATTCAAAGTGCCGGTAGATTTTTCAGCCCCTTCAAAACTTGCTAAATTGTGCGCTCGTGTCAACAACCAAGATACAAAACGCACGACCTGCGGCACCCAGCATACCGATCCACTTGTCAGTTGCAAGGAAGGGGTGGTTTATCAAATTCCACTCTCATGCCAAAAGGTTTACATTGGACAAACGGGGCGATGTTTAAATGAGCGACTAAAAGAGCATGAACGCTCACTAGAGAAAGGGACTGGATCCAATTTGGCCATCCATTGCAAAGAGTGCGGGTGCAAGCCTCACCTAAGAGATAGCATTGTCCTGGAGAAAAGTCGAGACAGCGTTGCCCGTGAGCTGAAGGAAGCTTTCCACATTAAAAGGAAGGGCCTGGAGTGCGTCAGCGAACCGTCAAAAATATTGTATACAAGTGAACTGTCATTTTTAGAAGCCCTTGGTTAGAACTAAGAACGTTGATGCGCCGCCTGCATGCGCTGGGAGAAAAAAAAAAGAAAAAAAAAAACTCTTAATCGTTAGCTTTCTAATGGGGTTACAGCGCTGTTTTGTGTATCGCTTAACAATTATCTTTAATGGTCTTGTGGTTCATGCACCACGTGTCATTGTCGCGAATGTCATCTTTTATTCGAGTTTCATCATCGTTTACAATTTTTTATCGCCATTTTGCCTGGTTACCATGTGAATTTCGACAACGTATGCGTTACGCCACCAGATATGCCTATATATTGTGTGTTTCTTTCAATAAAACATCAGTTGTTAGTAAGCGCTCGTCCGTGTCTCTTCTTGTGTTGTCTGTTTGGCGCTTTAATAATTCAGTTCGCTGTTTCAAGCGTTGCGCGGCCGAGTGCAAGGTTAAGCGTTTTTTCAGCTGCATAGCTAAAAAAATTTCTATCTATTGAGCGGTGTCAGTTGTAGGGATTTTCATGCCAGAATTGAAATGATCTGATTGCGAAGCAAGCCGTACAGTGAGGCCTTCGTATTATTATTGCGATAGAAACTATATGGCCACTTCAAGTAGATTTCTGCTGTCGCCGTCGTCGTCGCCGTGAGGTTCCGTATAAAGTCCAAGGGCGATAAAATCGTCGCCTTGCGCTGTATGCTGTATGTGTGCGTGAAAACACGCGAGGGACGCGCGCTTTCACGGGGAGCGAACGCACGGCGGAGAGCAAACGCGACGTCTACCGTTGCGCGAAAGGCCGTGGGGGGGGGGACGTTGTGCTGCGGCACCTAAAGTTTAGCGGCACCAAATGCGTATCTTGCGACCTGGTGCAAGGGGAACTGGAATCTCACTGGCGAAAGGAGGAAAGCGGGAAGGCAGCGCCGGAGGGAAGGGGTGCGGCTTCTGCTCTGCGAGCAACTGCGTACTTGTAGATTGCGCAGCTGCGGGCGGTCGTGCGCACCGTATCTTCAAAGCGATCTGCAAAACGGCTCCAACCTTTGTATGCGCTGTGCTTTCGCCGCTCAGTTTACGCTGAAGCGAAAGACTGCTCGAACCTTCGCTCGCTGCTGCTGGCGCGCTTGCTCACGCCAGCGTTTTGACAGCGTTGTGTGCGGTCATCGAGTGTGATCTATTTATGTTTGCTTGTGCGCGCTGACACCATGTTTGTTAATTCAGTTAGTAAGCGAAAGTGTCCAAGTTTATACAGTCGATAATACTCCTACTATTACTCCGTATAGATCTCTACTAATTTGCTATCGCAATTGATGCTTGGCCTTTCGGGCGAAAGTGCTACTTTTTTGACCACCGGGGTTTCTTCAGCGTGCGCCCCATGTACGGTATACGAGCGGTACGGTACCTTCATTCGATGCAGTGATGAACAGGATACACAGGCTCCTTCTATAACTAACGATGAAGTTGGGCCTTGCAAAACATGACCCGAGAAAAAGAGATGGAATAACAGTTGATTAAATCAAAGATGGAGGAGACATCGTACTTGCAAAGCTTGCGGCCCTTTATACGTAATGCCTAATCACGACTTCAAGTGTACCAGAGAACTTGAAGAATGCCAACATTGCACTAATACATAAGAAGAGAGACGTCAGAGAATTGAAAAATTATACGCCCATTAGCTTGCTTTCAGTACTGTATGAAATATTCACCAAGATGATTTCGAATAGAATCAGGGCAACACTTGACTTCAATCAACCAAGAGAACAGGCTGGCTTCAGGAAGGGATTCCACATCCATGTCATCAATCAGGTAATCGAGAAATCTGCAGATTACAATAACTCTCTATATGAATTTCATGGATTATGAAAAAGCGGTTGATTCAGTTGAGATACCAACAGTCATAGAGGCATTCCGTAATCAAGGAGTTCAGGAGGCATACGTGAATATCTTCAGAAATGTCTACAAAGACTCCACAGCTACCTTGGTTCTCCGCAAGAAAAGTAGAAAGTTACCTATCAAGAAAGGGGTTTGGCAAGGAGACACAATATCTCCAATGTTATTCGCTGCATGCTTAGAAGTATTCGAGCTCTTAGACTGGGAAAGCTTAGGAGTGAGGATCAACGCCGAATACTACAGCAACCTTCGGTTTGCAGATGAAATTGTCCTATTCAGCAACAATGTGGACGAATTACAACAAATGATTGAGGACCTTAACCGAGAAAGTGTAAGAGTGCGGTTGAAGATTAATATGCAGAAAACAAAGGTAATGTTCAATAGCCTGGCAAGGGAACAAGTCAGGATCGCCAGTCAGACTCTAGAGTCTGTAAAGGAGTACGCTTATCTAGGTGAATTGCTCACAGGGTCCCCTGATCATGATAAGGAAATTTACAGAAGAATATAATTGGGTTGGAGTGCATACGGCAGGCATTTCCAAATCCTGACTGGGTTCTAACCACTGTCGTTGAAAAGAAAAGTGTACAATCACTGCATTATACCGGTGCTTACATATGGGGCAGAAACTCGGAGGTTAACAAAGACGCTCGAGAACAAGTTAAAGACCGCACAAAAAGCGATGGAACAAAAAATGTTAGGCCTAACGTTAAGAGACAGGGAGAGGGTGGCGTGGAGCAGAGAGCAAACGGGGATAGCCGATATTCTGCCTGGCATTAAGAGAAAAAAATGGAGCTGGGCAGGCCATGTAATGCGCAGGGTAGATAACCGGTGGACCATTAGAGTTACAGAATAGGTGCTAAGAGAGTGGAAGCGCAGTCGAGGAAGGCAGAAAACTAGGAGGGGTGATGAAGTTGGGAAATTTGCAGGCCGAAGTTGGAATCAGCTAGCGCAACACAGGGGCAATTGGCGATCGCAGAGAGAGGCCTTCGTCCTGCAGTTGACATAAATATAGGCTGATGATGATGATAATCGGTTTAATCGACAACAGGGTCCGATAAAAAGAACTCGAGCATTACAAATATATTCAACAATAACCGGTGATAGTAGGCTAAGAAGGCTTTGCTTTGAAAATCCCGATGTGGAAGCTCCTCAAAAGCAATGTGTCATTTTTATAGCATCCACTACAGTTTACATTCCAGCTTGATCAAAAGCACTTGTCCAGCTAGGAAGCGATTCTCAACTATTTGATGGTCACCAATTTTTAGGGTTCACGGTTCATGAGTGTACTACTCAAATGCCTGCCTCCCTATGAGACACGTTGAAAACGCTAACGGTGCTCCCGTTTTTCAAATTACGGGAAGCTCGTGTGCGTTAATAATTAGGAAGCACCTAGTTAAGCCGGAAGTGCAATCGATGAACATCTCTAGAGAAGGTGGCCCACTTGAACCAAAAACCATAATTTTTTTTAGTTTGGCCTTCGAAGTGAAAAAAAAAATAATCGTGAAGTTAAGGCTCACTTCCGCTTCGCACAAAATGTTTTACAGCCGAGCTGTATATGTCTACCCTCCCATAGATTTTTCAATGTCCGTGCCTCAAAACTCCCGCGCCTTCTAGGAGGAGCCGGAGCAAACCAGTAAGGCATGTGCTGACACCTGGCGTCGCAAGAGGAAATCGAGGAAACGGGCGGCGAGTAGCAGCGAAGATCGTGCCCGAGAGGCTGCCCCTAAGCGGCGGGCTCGACAGCAAGACGGGCGCTGCGGAGAATGCCGCGAAGCGACGCAGGTACCACGCCAGTAAATTTTACGAGCACAAGGGTGCGTATGCGAAATTTCAGACGGATTTTCTGGGCAGACATTTTGGATTCATTTGTGCGGTGTGTGACAGACGGTTGTTTATGAACGATTTGATGGTGATTGCTAACGTTCCAGATATCGCGAAGCGTGAACAGGATGCCGTTTTGACAGCTTCCCCAGCTCCTGACTTAGCCAGCTGCTCGGTTTGGCTGCGCCGAGGAAGCGCTAATGGCCGTAGCGCGCATCGATCATTTGGTGTGACAGGTGATTGGAAACAAGTTACCTGCTGCCTTTCCGCGCCTGTGCAAAGAACCAAATAGGCAGTTAGTATGTTACGTGCGCTGATATGGGGCAACCGCTTGTAGTGCGTAATGCCGAAGAACGGCTCCGCTGGTAGCCCATATTCACAGAGTGGAATGGCTGGGATTCTTTTCGGTTTTCGTTTCAGTTCCGGTTTTACACCCTGTCAGCTGCCGTAGGGCAAAGGTAATTGGAAATCGATATGAGAGGTCTCTGTCCTGCTGTGGATGTAAAATATTTTGATGATTATGACCATCAAGATGGTCTGTCGCGTAGTCATCGATAACGATAACACAAAGTCAGTGCCTTGCTATTTGAGGATCGAGCTGGTTTCCTAAGGACAACAACATATGTTGCAAATGTTTGCAACAGGATGAGGCATGTGTGTGCTGCAGCAAAAATCTGGAGACAACTTAGCACACCCTAAAGAATGCGAAGAATTCATCCAGCGAGACCCGTAGCAAAAGTCCACCTTCCAGAAGCGCTAGGGCTTAAAGCGGATGGGAGCATTAACCAGTCAGCATCCGAAACTCGTACGATCCATAAAGCCACCATGATAGCAACAAAATTGTATATGGTAAATAGCTTCTGTTGAAGAGATAGCGCTTGGTCGTATTGGGGACCTAAGAGAAAGCTTTAGCTCAGGACGTCCTATCTAAATATGGGGGAGAGAAAATTTTTTTTTCGCCAACCACTGCACGAATTTTGATGAGGTTTGTTACATTTCCTTTAAAAAATTATAACCCTGGAAGCACGCAGCTAGCTAGTAGACGTCTATCTTCCAGCTTGATCTAGCTAAGCTGTGGCCTTAGTACGCCTTTTGTAAGCTATACGCTAGCCTTAGACCTCTATAAACCAGCTGGTAGCTCAGCTAATCCTCCATCAACTTACGGTTGGAAGTCACCTTGGGAATCACTGCTGTAGCTGCGGTTTAGACATTCAATGTTCAGGCTTGTTTCAGCTGCGCAGCTGCTATAGTTAGCTCTACTTTCCATGTTTACAATCCCGGAAGGTGGAATTCTTATTTACATGTCACTACAAAAGCATAAGAAAGGCAACGACCACAGTAAAATAGGACAAATAAATACAGACAAAATATTTTTGTCAATACATAGCACCAATAACAAAATAGTTATCCCAACGTTAACAAATAAAAGTATTTGTGCTCTGTTTTGTTCACCCACACCTTCCCTTTAATCTGCAAGATAAGTTTTCCCCTAAGCTCGTGCTATTAAGGCTTACCATATGCACTAAGGTTTACAATATTTATAGAAATGACCGAATAGGATCATGTGGCGGTGGGACCTTGATCGCTGTTTCATCCGATATCACCTCCTTTGATATACACGTGCCTTCGCAAATTGAATTCTTGTGCTGTTGTATTCACATAAATAAAAAAGACTTTATGTTTGCCACTTGCTAGCGACCACCCGAGAGTACATACACGTTTTGCAATGAACTATTTGACTATCTTAACCAAATCGTTGTTGAATATCCAGCAGCACCAATATTCTTGCTCGGTGATTTCAATTTTCCTGGCATTGACTGGGCTGTTGACTTCCCATCAGTGACTCTACCCTCATCCCAATGTTCAACCTTTCTTGATATATGTTCGACCTTTGACTTCACCCAGTTTGTTAAAGAGCCTACCCGTGTCACTGCAATCTGACAATATCCTTGTCCTCGATCGTCTTCACAAAATCTACTGACTCAATTTCTTCATTATCAATTATACCTGGTTTAAGCCATCATTCCGTGATTCATTTCGCCATACCCTTACGCTCGCCCCAGCGTCTAAAATACCGTAAGAAAATTTGTGACTACAGTAGAGCAGATCTTTCCTCGATCAATCACTAGTTACAAAGTTTCGCCGATTTCTTCTTTAAACAGTTCTTGGAAAGACCTATCGCTGAAAACTGGCTCCTTTTCAAAAACAAGTTGAAACTCTAATTGAAAAATATATTCCAATTCGCCTATTATCTCCATGCAATCGGGCTCCTTGGTTTACCTTGAGTTTAAAACGGCTTCTTAACGAGAAAAAAAAACGCATTTTCTGCGCTTCAAGCTGTCTGGGGAAACCGAAGCAAAAGCTGCCTACGTAGCTATCGCATCTCAATGTAAAATGGCCATCTGCTTAGCCAAGAATTACTTTTTTTTTCTGAAACACTACCACGTCTGCTCACAACTAATCCTAAGAAGTTTTGAAACGTTATCGACGTACTCCAACCTAAAGAAGTGGTTCTGAAAACTGACGCTGTATTTCCTGTCCCCCGTGAGCTTTGCTCAACGGCCTTTAACAACGCATTTTCGCTATCGTGCCTTTACGTTCTTTTATCGTGCTTTTACGTTATTACGTGCCTTTACGTTCCTTGAGATGGAGCCGATTTCGATCGACGTTGATGGCATATGCAATTTGATTAAAAAAGCTAAACTTTCCTCATCGGCAGGTGTTGATAACATAAATTACAAATTCCTTAAGAGTACTGTCGCGTATTCATCTGCTTTCTTTTCACATATCTTTACTCAGTCTTTGCAGAGTTCAACATTGCAGGACGACTGGAAGACGGTGAAGGTGATTCCAGTCCACAAGTCTGGTAATATTCATAACCCCTTAAACTACCGGCCGATCTCCTTAACCTCTATTCCATGCAAGTTATCAGAGCACATAATGTACTGCAACATTATTAGTTTTCTCGAGTCTAATAACTTTTTGCGTCACAGCAGCACGGTTTTCGTAAACATTCTTCTTGTGAGACTCAATTATTAACCTTTACTAATGATTTGTCTTCCGCTTTAGATCGAACTTATCGACTGCATCTTCTTTGACTTTCCGAAAGCTTTTGACACCGTCTCACATCGACTACTATTGCTGAAACTTAGCGCATTCCATCTTGATAGTAGCTTGCTTAAATGGATTGAATGTTTCTTGCAGAATAGAACACAGTGTGTTTCACTTAATGATCACGACTATAAATCTAGCTATGTAACATCCGGTGTTCCTCAGGGATCAGTCCTTGGGCCTCTCCTTTTTCTAATTTATATTAATGACCTGCCTGATTCTGTTACTTCTAATATAAGGCTCATTACAGACGACTGTTTTCTTTACCGCGTAATTTCTAATGAGTCTGGCTTCTCCGTTCTTCAATCTGACCTTAATAAAATTTCCTTTTGGTGTGACACATGTCTTATGAAACTGAACATTAACAAATGTAAAACAATGAGGGGGTCTCGAAAAATTGACCAGTCCATATCACAGGGCTACGGTCTTAACGGTTTCCTTCTTCAGTTCGTCGACAGCTACTAGTATCTAGGCGTTAATACATATCTACCATGTTAATAACAAAGCTAACAGTACCCTTGGTTTTCTTCGCCGGAATTTCCGCCTCGATCTATTTCCGTTGAAACTACTACTATATAAAAAACTCGTGCGTTCTAAACTCGAGTACGCTTCACCCATATGGGGCTTAGCCAGCGTTTCTCGCATGAAGCGAAAACTTGACCTACCTCTCCTTTCTACTATACGTCGAATTTCCCGCTTAACTTTGACGAGTACTTAGGTAGTGACCACTCAACCATTGCTACCCGAATTAATACAAAAGACTTTGTGGGGGAGGCATGCCAGATCCGACTAACAGACGGGCCTGCCTTCCGCGCAGCCTCTGGCGCCACTTCCGTAACCGACACGGTTACCGATTGGGTTCAGACACTGCAAACCCGGCTAGATGTTCACACGCGCACCCTCACCACTACGCCTGATGCACCATACATGCCCACCTCGTCCACTTATGGGATGCGCGCCGTAGCTTAACCAACCGGTGGCGTCGCCAGCGTCATAACAGGAAGCTGAGGCTGCGCATCGCACAGCTCTCTGCTGAGACTGCTCGTTACGCTGAGAGCCTTACCAGTCAAAACTGGCACTTACTTTGTGATAAACTTAATGGCAATCTCAGTACTGCGCGTACCTGGTCTCTGCTACGTCATCTAATAGAGCCCGACCAAGCAAAATCAGAGTAATCCAGAAGTATTAGAAAACTTCTCCACACAACTAACATTCCAGACACCGAATGCCTTGCACAGTTACGACGGCGGTATCTCCCACCACCAGACGC
Source organism: Dermacentor silvarum (assembly GCF_013339745.2). Taxonomy (NCBI): domain Eukaryota; kingdom Metazoa; phylum Arthropoda; class Arachnida; order Ixodida; family Ixodidae; genus Dermacentor; species Dermacentor silvarum. The sequence goes on from NW_023606571.1 coordinate 37,292, forward strand.
GCCACGCTACGCGGACTACACGGGTCTTCCCAACACACTGGCTTATCTTAACGCTCCTATAACTGTCACTGAGCTTCGTGCAGTGCTCACCGATATTCGCTGTAACACGTCCCCTGGTCCCGACGGAATCCGGTATTCGTTACTGTATAACCTCTCTGATTCTGACACCAAGTTACGACTTACTTCAATGAGTTATGGGAATCCGGTACCTTACCAAAAGAGTGGAAAGAGGCCACAGTAGTTCTGATTCCCAAGCCAGGAAAACCCCTCTCCTTAGAGAACATGCGCCCGATTTCTCTCACCTCGTGCCTTGGCAAAGTGCTGGAGAAAATTGTGCAGCTCCGCTTACATAAATTTCTTTCTGACACCTGCGCGCTTCCCGACACCCTTTATGGTTATCGTGGTGGCATATCTACACAGGACATAATGCTCCGCCTGAAACACGATGTGATAGACTTACCAAGTTCTGCACAATACCGCGCTGTGTTAGCCATAGACATCAAGGCGCATTCGATAACCTCTCCCATGATTTGATTCTTTAACAGTTAGCAGCTACTGGCTGCGGCGCGAAGGTGTATAACTATGTCCGAAACTTTCTTCGTGACAGATCTGCCAGCCTTGTCATCGGTGATCACCGCTCCCCTACTGAACTTGTCTCAAATCGCGGCACTCCGCAAGGCTCCGTGCTATCTCCGCTCTTGTTCAACCTTGCCATGCGAGGTCTCCCTCCCCTCCTCGATCAGATCTCGGATGTTCGTCATGCTCTTTACGCAGACGATATCACTGTCTGGGTTACGACAGGCTCTCTCGGACACATTGAAACCCAGTTGCAGGAAGCAGCTACCACCATCGAGCAGTACGTCCGGCGTGGAGGTCTCACATGTTCCCCTGCCAAGTCGGCGCTACTGCTCGTCACAAAACACGCTCGAGGACAGAAAGACTTGTCTCGTAACATCACATTAGATGCTAAACCGGTTCCACGTAACTCGTTCATAAAGGTGCTTGGCTTCACTTTACAAGCCAATGCCAAAGCAACACATACCCTTCGCCAACTTACCACCCAATGTAACCAAATCATGCATATGCTTCGGCGGGTGTCTAACCGCCGACATGGTTTCAAAGAGGCTGATGCCTTACACCTTGTACAGGCCTTGATACACTCACGCCTACTATACCGCCTACCTTATCACAACCTAACTCGTACTGAACACGCACGTATGTCTACTCTACTGCGGAAAGCGCAGAAACTTGCACTTGGCCTTCCTATGCAGACGGCTACCCTTAACCTGGAGCGACTTGGGGTGACTAACACTTTAGAGGAACTCATAGAAGCCCGCCAGGCCGCCCAGCTGACGCGCGTGAGTTCTGCACCTCAGGGACGGAATCTTCTTAGTTCACTTGGTTACCCACCCAGCCCTAGGGTCCTTGCATCGACGGGCCTTTCCCCAGCAGCGCGTGCCAAGCTCACGGTATCTCCTATTCCCCGCCATATGCACCCTACTCGCCATACTGCACGCCGGGATCATCGGTTGCGTTACTTGCGGCGCGAATATCCCGTGGGCTGCAGCGCTGTTCGTATGCTCTTCACTGACGCCAGCCCAGCGGATGAACGCAGGGGAGTCACGGTAGTAGTGGACTCTGATCTCATGACCATATTCGCAGCCTCGGAACGTACATTAACCGATGTCTCCCTTCTGGAAGAACGGGCGATTGCTAGGGCAATCCTTTCCACCTCTTCTCTCCCTCCTTCTACCCCCAATCATATTCTCACAGACTCCCAGGCAGCTTGTCGGCGTTTTCTTTTCAACACTTTGCATCCTACCACCACGTCCATACTCGAGTCCTTCCTATCATCCACCTCACATAATTTTCCGTTGGTCTGGGTGCCTGGGCACGCAGCGATCCCCGGTAATGAGCGCGCTCATGCGTTGGCCCGAGAACTCTCATACCGAGCCGCTGGGGATCGCTCTGCCATCATCCGACCGCAACCTTTCTCGTACGCATCCCAACTTGCTGAGATACGCCTAACTCGGCAACACTACCCCCCACCTCATCCTTCCCTTACTCGCCGACAGGCTGTCCGTTGGCGACAACTACAGACGAATACTTTCCCGACGCTCCTTTTCTATTCCTACCTCTACCCCTCCCGTGGTCCAGCTCAATGCCCACACTGCGGTGACCGCTCCACCCTACTGCATATGGTCTGGCTTTGCCAAGACATTCCCAACGTCCATCCCATTCCGAACCCCACCCTCACCTCCTGGGAGGAGCGGCTGACCGACGCGACGGCGACTGGCCAGCAATGGCTGGTCGACCGTGCCGAGGCGGTGGCTGCTACCTATGGGGCCCCGGACTAAGGGCTCCACCTTCGAGGCACAACTGGTCTCCACGATATTTTAATAAAGTTTATTCTCTCTCTCTTCCCGCTTATGCCTGTTTCATAAAATATACTACACCAATAATGGCCTAAAAATGACACTTTTTTTCGTCTCCAAGCCATTTGTCATCCCGTATTGATCATCGAATGAAGGTTGGGGTGCCTCAGTCTATAAGCAATGCATACCTCGAAGCCTTCATCCGGAAAACAAGTCAAGACTGGAATCGTGTTCCCCGCCTCCATCGTCACTATCACAGATCATGATGTGTTCTAGTCGGCTATCTGTGATCATGTGCTGCCTCATTAGCCGTTTTTCTTATAATTTTCCTGTTGCAACTCCGCTCTGTAATGCCTGTACGGCCTTGAGAGTAAATAAATGAAAATGAAAATAAAAAATAAGCATTTATAGTTATCAAATGGCGTCTGCACTCACCAACCTTAATGTGCACCAAGAGAGAAAGTTGTTAATGAAGCATTATTAGAGGTTTTCTTACAATGTCTGGCACCTGCCTATGTGTGGCAGAAAAAGCAACGTTTAATTATGCCCCGCTGTTTTTAAGAAATTCAGAGCTTAAACAGGTGCTGCCGGTCAGCCTAAGCACACACTAAGTGAACATAATACATTGCAGTCCACTCATTTTGTTCAGCCATTCGCAACGTTCGAGGAGCATGCCTGTAAATTAGTCTACATTTTCAGATACCAGTGGGTCAATATTGGCATACTATAATCAATTCAATTATGGGTTTTACGTGCCAAAACCACGATCTGATTATGAGGTACGCCGTAGTGGGGGACTCCGGAAATTTGGACCACCTGGGGTTCTTTAACGTGACCTAAATCTAAGTACACGGGTGTTTTTGCATATCGCCCCCATCGAAATGCGGCCGCCGTGGCCGGGATTCGATCCCGCGACCTTGTGCTCAGCAGCCCAACACCATAGCCACTGAGCAACCACGGCGGGCGGCATACTATACGATGTATACCGGCTGAAGCAGTGCACTTTCGGTCTGAAATACTGCAACAAATGTAGGATTCGATTTCCCTTGTTTCACAAGCCTTGAGCAGATTGCATTGCGTGTGCATCTTATGTGCCAGTAGGACTTGTACTAGTATGAAATGTATGGATCAATATGAAAAAGCCACATATGCCATTCACACGAATGAATACCGCCAATAAATACCAATATCGCTTCACGTAGACTGCACTCTAAACGCTTGCATGCAGTACTAATGGCAGCAGAAGTGAGCGCAAGTGTGTGGAGAGCGCATATTAAGCAAGATAAAACAGCATGCAGAAAGGCTGCTTCCTGACTCCACACAGACACAACCTTTCATATTGGCTAATAGATGCCTTAAGGGCGCAGTAAAAATACAGTTTATTTCATAAATACAAATGTGGTTCACAACCTTTCATATTGGCTAATAGATGCCTTAAGGGCGCAGTAAAAATGCAGTTTATTTCATAAATACAGATGTGGTTCAATATGGTTTACATGAACATCACTAATACAGCTGGTCCTTAGTAAATGCAACTTCTTTACAGAGAACTTAGAAGTATTATTATCAATGCAACTTCTTTACAGAGAACTTAGAAGTCCGAATATAAATGCAACAAAACATAAACTTGCCTTAGAGAAAATGGTAAATAATATGTTTAGAAAACGGGTACAGGGACCAATAAGCTTTTTTTTTTTGAGCACTACGATATGTAGTACACTTGATTTTTAAACAAAGCAGACAGCGCAGAGAAAGAACAGGCTATCACTTGGACGGAATTGTAAGCTCTAAAGGTAGCAAAGGTGAATTCACAATGCTCTCTTGAAGAAATCTTTCCAGTAACTAATGTCTTAAAAGACTTATGTTGCCTAAATTATGGCTGAAAATACTATACCATTGTCACAACGCACACACACACAAAATTGAATTTGAATTGTGGGGCTTTCAAAAGTTACCAATTGGAATTACAACTCAACAGTGGCTGGTCTACCACGAAGAGCTCGTTGTGGGTCCTGGAGCCATGTCTTGATTAGGAGGCCCAGCATTTCTGCTAAACGAAAAGTCTTGATTTTCAACCCGGAATACTTTGTTGCAATATTCTACTGACAACCGGGACTCCCACGCAGAAAGTTGGTCGAGTTGGACGGAACTTCCTTCTTCGTGTCACCTCAGGGAAAGATGCTGCTGCTTACACAGGGATCAGTGGGCTCAATTGTTTCTAGTATTCTGCACGAGTTACAACAAGACATCAACAGTGTAAAACAAATTGTGCTTCAAAATTATTACTATCTTTTAAAATCAAGCAATGCACCTAATAGAAATTTGTTAAAAGAGTATTGACACAAAAATTTTGTGTCCCACTTTTGTGCTTTTTAGGTAGTTGTCAACCCTGTGACTATGACATGGAGCCTCAATTCCTCGAGCCGCACAAATAATTATAACATCACATTTTATGCAGTTAGTTTAAAATGTGCTCCAAGTGCAGCACTACTTTAGACGTGAAGCAGGAGAGTATTCACACCAGCGAAACCTTACTTGGCATTAATGCAGAGTCCCCAACAACTCATGCAGGAGCCTGTTGGCTCGTGCTCTGAAATCACAGAAGCCGTACACCACCTGAGTGAGAACGGACACGAAATAATGTTTCAGTGGCTGCCAAGTCGCTGTGGTATCACCGGCAATCAACGTGCCGATCAAGCTGCTCGTTCAGCTCGTGCAGAAGACAACCGCCTATCGATCCCGTTGTGTAGGACAGATACTGCAAGGATGCTCCGCCTACTTGCACGCCAATGCACTCAGAATGGAATCAACCACATTTTATGCATGCCCGTTTATACCCACAGATCCAGTCTTAAGCCTTCGACTTCCACCAAGACTTCGCCGAAGAGACGCGACCCTTTTGTGTAGGCTGTGATTGGGCGTCGCGTTTACCAATGTCTACGCGTTGCGGATAGGGATGGCCGACACCGCAGCATGTGGCGATTGCGGCGATGCGGAAACAATTCGGCATGTCCTTTGTCAGTTCCCCCAGTACAGTGTGCAGATACAATCGCTTTCCGTCGTGCTGAACCAGTTGGATGAGCAGCCTCTGTCGGAAGAAAGAATTCTGCAACATTGACGAGACTTACCATCACAACAAAAGGCAGTGCCAGCGCTAATGCGCTTCTTGAGATCGACCAGCCTATGTGAACGCCTGTGATTGTAACGCCCTATCGGTGACCTGTTGTTTTTCTTTTTTTCTTTTCCTCTCTCTCTCTCTCTATCTTTTCCCTTTTTCCAACCCCTATATCCCCCTACCCAGTGCAAGGTAGCAAACCGGAAACTCGCCTCTAGTTAACCTCCCTGCCTTTCCTCTCTGTCTCTTGACAGTGATATAATGACTTTGTCACTAAAAGCAGTTAAATTGAACCTTCCAATTGCGCGCTTATTTAAATGCAGCAGGACTCTCCCCTGTTATCCTGTCGAGTATTGAATGATCTCTTTTTCGCGGCATGGTCATGGTGTGCTTATGCGTCAGGTGTGTGGTACCATGACACCGCCTCATCGAGTTTTGGTGACATGAATAGGCTTCTGTTTGCCGTCAGAAGCTCCACTACACTAGGCGCATGTTTCGAGCTGTCACGCTAAAATGTGATGTAATAATTATTAACATTTTTGTATCATTAAACCAGGAATTGAGGCTGCATAGCATAATTACTGATTTCACAGCTATCCATCATTGGCATAAAGATGAGACTATAATTGTGTGGTATACTCCTAAAAAAAAGCTGAGTACTTTCTCGTCAGCATAAACAATAACAAGCAACCTCATCATAATTGTTTTGATGTCAGATTCAGATCGAATATGGTCAATTTCGAAAGGAAATGCCATTTTCCTTACTGACATATATCACAACACAAAACTCCCTTTCCTGAAGCTGACATTGCAATTTGACAAGCTAAATTTCAGACTTATATTTGTAACTAAATTAGCTCACTTTCATGTATGACAGAAAACACAGTAGGAATCCTATGTAATTCAGGTTATAAAATGCGTTCCGTGTACCTTTGAGTCGCAGTTGACGCTCAAGCAGCAGTTCTGTCACCTAATCTGCCACTGTTTTGACAGTGTCACAGCATATTAACTCATGCTGGGTCAGTCCGAGCAGCCTCTGAAATTTAGACAACATTGATCAGCTGATGCAGGTAGCACAAACGACTACTTAAATTAGAATAGCCAAATAATAGCACGTTGGCTATTAACAGCCTCAAACTGCACTGTCCTATGTCAAGCAAACAGTACAAATGTGATAGCTGACTATTCAACAAACAAAATGCACTTTGTGTTAGCCTTGTTCCATGTCTCAAATACATTGTCATTGGTTTCTCTCTGCAGCCAAATTAACTCTACATTACTTCAAGGTCACATTCATTGACAGCTATGAATCGCTTCACCCCATGTTTTTCTCTTGCAGTGAGAAATGGCACCGGACCACTGGCAAATAATGTCATATGAACAGTGATAGCTTACACAGAATTTCAAATGCGACCTCCAAGTGATTATAGGTGCCCTGAAAAAAAAATATATATATACGCTCGGAACAACAAAAATGGAAAAAGATGCTGACTACATTGACTTACACTACTCTTTGACAACACTGCAAGCGACACAGCCATATTTACAGTCACATGAGCCCGTGCAGCGCAGAAACCACTCAGTAAAAATAAAATGAAGGCCAACTCAAAGTTAAGGTATATTAGTTGAACAGTAAAATAAGTTATATGCATTCAACTTAAACAACGCACGCAAAAGTAATTTAAAGTTCACCATGATTTGCGGATAGGCTTTCTGCACTTAACACAGGAACATTGAAAAGAGTCGCACAGTTCTAAATTTCATAACCTTGAAAATCCAAGTTTCATTTAGCTAATGCTTAAAGGTGATAATTTTCTGGCGCTCAAGATAACAGTTCCCATCAGATTCTTGAACCACTTTAAAGGTGCAATTTTTATAAAATGTTTATGAACGGCGGACAGTGAGCGTACCGAGTTTCTATCGCACTTTTAGGAGTAAACCGTTTACTAGCTCGGTTTACCTGAGATATCGAAGGCACGACGACAGCTCTAAATTAGTTCTACCGAAGTTCCTTCGAGGCAAGTCACCGACGCTAGTGTCGGAAGAGACAGCTGTCACTTGGCGTAGGCGAGGGTCGTCGGGGCAAAAGCCTTGTAAGCTAACGTGATTCACCAACCGGCATCGTGCGCTTGTGTAATGGGCACCCAGTTGATAAACTCGCATCACCGCCGGTGGTTAGGCTTGCTTCGGTAAAGTAATGCTGGCCTTGGCCGAGCATCCGGGAGCATCCGGCTGACAACGACGGTGCTCGAAAGGCGAGACCATAAATGGAATCGCCTCCTCCCCAGCGGGCGACGTCGCGAGAGACGTCACGGATGCCGCTCCTCGGCTACGTCACTGAACAGCCGCGCCACGACCGGTTCTCGGGCGGCCGTCAGCCCCCGGGCCCACTACGAACGTGCGTGCTACCACTACGTCGTGGCGCGTGGGAAGCTAAGGGACGTCACGCGACATGAAACGTCACGCATTACGTCACGAGGCTGTTGCGCCGGTGGTGGTCTGGAGGAATGCGGAACGCCGCTGGTGATTCAGTCGAAGGAAGCGTGTTGTCTGAGTGTGTAGCAATTCGCAGATGCGTGAAATATTGCCGGGGCGAGTGTTGCAGAAAAAAGCCCCAGGGGCATCTCCTATACGAGACGAAGGGCAGAGTCTAGACTAAGAATGATATGCTTGCGTGCGCTGTTAAGTTGCTTAATATATACTCGCATTTGTGGCGTAAGCGTATAGGGATGTAGTGGAGTAACTCGTTCATTCAAGGCATGGCTGGAAAGTCCACATCCTGCATTATGCATTGACGAAGCATCGACGGTGGCCGGTCTGGAAACAGAGCGTGCCATCTGGAGTCGACAGCGCTTGTGTGTTGTGAATGTGCGCACGAGGTTAGGCGTTCGTATCAGACAAGCAATCGATTAATTATATTTGGCGCATCTGAACTTCTCGCTGACATATTCAGGTGCGTCGTCAACGCAAGAAGTTTAATGATCTTGTCCTAAATGCGCTTTCGGAGCCCTCGTACGGTTTGCTGGCCAGAGAATATATATAAGAGAGAAAACTGCAACCACAGCACACATGCTATTGGTTTCACCAGCGCAATATGGCGGCGTCTAAGCGTTGCCATTTGTTGATGATGATGATTTATGGATTTTCTTGGCGCAAGGGCCAGATATGGACAAAGAGCACCAAGCAAAACATAGTAACTGATTGTCGATAGTAAAACGTGGCACATTTCTTAGTTGTGAATCAGAGTTGTGAATGGTAGATGTAACATGGCTGTAGAGAGGCCTAAAACTTGATCGCTTTAAAGTCTGTAAGATGTGCAAGTATTAAAATATTGACAATGACTAGTGATGTATGCCATGACCGGCCATTGGTTTCACACTATGCAGGTTAAATTAACTGATTGACCGCTTAATTGCTGCTTAGTTTAACATCTGCAAGCAACGCAGAGACTATGGCAAACGAAATCATTTTGAGCACCTAGGGTTCTTCAACGTGCACCTTAAGTGCGCCGCAGGAGCATTTTTTCCATTTTTAATCAAATCGGAATCAGGTGGCCGCGCCAGTGAATCGAACCAGTGACGTGGTGTTCAACAGCAGAACGCCCTAGCCACTGAAACAACCGCGTCGGTGGCTCCGTACATACGTTTTTAAACAAAATTCGAGATTATTAGGCATTGTATTTCATACGTGAATGCGTCTTTATCAGAAAAGACCCATATGTCCCCTATCATAATCATATATAGTCATATGCGTTTATAGGGGGCATGTGTCTTCATACAGGATCCTATAGTATTATGAATATATAGGGAATATGAGGCATACAGCATGTTTCGATAGAGCTTTTTTTTAGCTACTTATAGTCGACCCGATTGGAATCAAGTGGGAATCAGCTAGCGCAAGACAGGGGTAATTGGAGATTGTAGGGAGAGGCCTTCGTCATGCAGTGGACATAAATATAGGCTGATGATGATAATGATAGTCGACCCGATACGAAACTTTCTCCATTAGAGCATCCCTAATTCACAATATTATGGGCGTTTGCCTGAGGGGTACAGCAGGCCTCGTGCTGGAGGTTCCGGTGTCCCTCCCGCCTGATTAAACAGGCACTGAACTGATAAGAAGTATAGTGCCCTGAGTGCATGGAACTATAATGCATTTGGTACGTATAGCATATATGAATTAAAGTGGATCAATATGGTCGCTGACGTACACCACATAACCGTGTTGCTTCCTTTTGCTTCTACTGCTTGCATGAAACGTTAGAGACCCGGCGAATCTGAAACGTACCAGGTCGGATTTTGGAATATGCTTGTGTTCTTTGGCATTCATCTCAAATACGCTTGATCAAAAAAAGAAAGGAATACTTGCAGAGGTTCAGAATAGAGCAGCCAGATTCGTCTTGGGTATACGTATGGAAGGCACCACAGTTGTACCACGATGAAAAGAGAGTTGATTTGGGAACCACTTTGGTTTCGTAGAAAAAAATTGCAATCAGAATGAATACACTTAATATTTTATTTAAGGAAGCCGGAATTAACAGTGATAGTTACATGAACTATGCGCGTACTCAAGTCTGCAAAATCGGGGAATACGAGCGCAGGATGAACTTGCATGCGGGCTTTTCTTACTTTCTTTCTTCTTTTTTTTTTTTTTTTTGTAAAAACCTATCGCTAAGTAGAACCAACTGTCAATGTGCAGCGCGAATGAGGATACATTTTTCCCCCGAACTTGTAACTCCCCTGCTGTAGCGCCTCCTGGCAAAGCGGGGAAATGACTGAACGAGAAATGCCCGTGATCCTCGTGCAATCGGTCTGCAGCGTAACCTGACCGCCAGCGACTTCACCCTCCAGAAGTTGTCGGTCTTCAGCCAACGGATTTCCTGGCAAAGTCCCGATCCATTCGCGCCAGGTACGCCTCGCAGAACAAGCCGAAGCTGCGCGCGTTACATTAACTGACTCACTCCCCGGCGCCGTTGCGCATTCCCGCCACGTCCTCACAGCTGGTCGCTCGTGACGTAGCAGTCGCGCTACGCAGCTGACGGCGCGCCAGACGTGACGTCAAGGTGGAGTAGACGCGGCGCCCACGCGTACTGGGCGCGGTCGGCGCTACGCCACACGTCGTCAGCTGATGGTGACCTAAGCGAGCGCCGTCGGACACGTACCACGTAGTACTACGCGTAGCAGTCGTGGTACATTCGTATGCACGAACCAGGATGTTGCCGGAACTTGGCTCTTGCGATACTCGTCGCGCCCGATACGTGACAACGCACGACGCAGACGTGGGCCTCGCGTGTCGCGTCGACGTGAAAACATTGCAGCGTCAACACAAGACAGACGAAGAAAGAAAGATGGCGGAAAGACTTTGTCACAGAATAACATTGTTTGTTTGTTTGGTTGGTTGCTTGTTTGTTTGCTTGCTTGCTTGTTTGCGGGGTAGTAGAGCGTGCTGCCTTTTCATTTATGAATCTTAGCAGAGCAGTTCGAAAATCACCACCCACGTTCCTCACGCTAGAGTTCGTCTGCACTGTATAGACTAAATCTTCCAGTCATCTCTGCATTCCCACATCATCTTATTCTTTGTCCATATACCCTCTTCGCAGTCGGCTGCATGGTGGACACATGCGATCTCTTTATCTAGTTGACGACACAGGAGTATGTGCTTGGTGGAGTCGACGCTGCGTTGAAGAACTGTAGCACCGAGCCCCAGGACCGAGGGCCTCTGAGGAGCTCCATCATTGATTTAAAGAAACTGTTTATCTCTCCCATTCCTCTTCCACCTCCCCTCCCCCCAATACACACGCTAACAGTACAGGATAGCCAACATTAGGTTCTTTCAGTTTACATTCCTGCATTTCCTGTTCTATACTCTCTCACGCTCCTTATACACAGCTGTACGTCGTAAAAGCCATGGTTGTGGCGTGGGCATACTCACCTGCTCTCTATCTGCGCGTGAATGACGCGACTTCACCGCTACGCTAAATGTATCCCTTAATGCATTTGCATGAACCCGGAAAAAGCGGGTCGAGCAAATTTGTCGGGACTCGTGCGAGCGCTATCAGGCCGGATCTGAGTCAGCCTGCCTGCGCAGCGTAGGCTGACAGAGGAGGACGACCACGCTAAGTGAGGTGCCATGTAAACACGGATGTGTAAGGTCGGTGGCTCTATGCCAGGAACATAAGAACCAGACGATGTGTCCGCACACTTTGTAGTCACACCTTGACGTGAACCTTCGCTGAGATCTCGTACGACTAATAGTATTTAGCTCGTCTAAACTCTGTCTGGTGGGGCTGTATGAACCCGACATTCATCGGCTAATGACTCGACTCGCTAACGCCATAGATCTTTGAGGTGCTCTAGCAGTGCCATGGTGACAGTATAGCCCTCGACGCTGTTTCTCTGTACTTGGGTTCAAGCCAACATTAGGGGCAATGCTGAGGGCAATGCCATTGTGAATTTTTCCAGTGAATTTTAAAAGAAGTACTGACAGAAAATTTTCGTCTTTTGCGTGACCGATGTCTTAAATGTGTGGCAGACGGTGAGATGCAACCGGTGTCTTCGAGCAGAGCAGCCTAATGCTCAAAACCACTAGCCCACGATCACGCGCACGCGTTTCTCGTGCCATAATTGCACTTTAGAACGTCTGGGGCCCGCGCTTAGGCTTTTACAGACCGGCACATATCCGTGTCTGGCCGTTCTGCACGAAGTTTACCCTGACGTATATCGCGACGACGCCTGCCCATCCTGCGGGCAGACCTCCACTCTAGCACACATGCTCTGGGAGTGCGGGTCGAGATACCCCAAGTTCAGCAAGGATGAGTGGGACTCGCTTCTGCGTAGCCCCGCTCTAGACAAGCAAATCCTGGCTGTCCGGCGTGCCCGCGACCGGGCCGGTGGGCTAGACCTGCCGGTCCCGACGTGGGACTAGCCGGGTGCGCGACGAGTTCGCGTCCTCGCCGGACCTGTAATAAAAGTTATTTCACTAACTCACTCACGTGCCATTTTCACGCATGCTTCCCTCGTAACAGCTGGCAGTTTGAGACGATGTGTTAGACAGCGCTGCCTTCGAGATAGACTTGCATTTTCCGTTAGATATTGGATACCTCCAAAGCGGTAGAAGTCCGCCTGTAATGCTTTCGCATTAAAAGTAAAGCCCACTTTTTTGGTGTGGCCTGTACATGACGAAACATACGATGGCTCACTAAGTAGTTCTTTTTTCCGTCGTGCATCATTAACCATTTTATGAAATAACAATAAATGCTTTCCTGCGTAAGAGCCGGTTAGAAAGGTGTTTTGATGATACGTTCATGGACGGCATACTTGAGAGTCGAGAATAATGACAAAAAATACAGCGAGCATTGTACGGCTCTCGACAGATTCAATTTGATTAATAAGTTAGCCATTACTTCTATCCCCTACTACACGCGTATATTCAGACGACCGCGTGTCGGTGCCGCAGCTCATATCCGCGCTTACCTGCAACATCTGTCAAAGTGGGCTTCCTCGATCCGACCTGTATACGGTGTTTGCACTATGTCCGGAACGAGCCAATTGTCCAAGACTAGCTATGAGCCAGCGGGGATGACAATGGTGCGACGATCGCCGTGATGGCGGCATTACTTTCGTTATGACCCAAGCATTCGGCAAGAGCTACTCGGCAAGACAGCAGCCAGCAGCAGCAGGGTAGGTGCCTTTGCGATCACTAGGTATATGCACTGCATATGTGCAGTCGGTATGTGCAGTGGATATGTGTACTGGTGCCAATGGGTATGGGTATGTGCCGCTGCAGGCCTCGGTCTGTGCTGGTCCCCAATGAACCTCTTTGATGCCAACTTGGCACACTGGGCATGTGCCAGTCGGTGTGTGTTATTCTTCAATGAACTTCTTTGACGCCAACTTGCGCATGTGTCACTGGGAATGTACTGCTCTAGAGTGACGATAAAGGTCCCTTGAATTTCTCCGATGCTGAGCGGAATAGAATTCACGTTAGAATGGTTACAACAACCCGACGCGTTAGCAGGCCTACAAATGCCGCATTTCAACGAACGCCTATCGCGCCAGCGTTTTAGTGATGGATGGAAAACTTTATTTGGTCCTGCAAGGCTATGAGGTGACCTATAGAAGGGTTAATCCCACGTCGGCACCGGAAGACGGAGCTTCGCGGCCGCGTCGGGGGCTTGCTGGACTTCCCAAAGCTGTTCAACCAGATCCGCACTGCGAATGGCAGCCTCGAACCTGGCCAGGTCCGGAGTGTAATCGGCATTGGTGGTTCGGTCGCATGGCCAGAGCTTATGTTTGAGGTCAAGTGGTTCACTACAGTTCGCGCACAGCGTGAGCTGTGCCACGAATTTCACTGAGTATGTGCCACTGTTCAATGAAGTTCTCTCCAATTTGGTCACTGAGTATGCGCCACAGAGTGTGCGGCCAAGCGAGCGAACGATTCTCAACGTTCGCGGCCACCGGCGCACCACCTTTCTCCTCTCGGAGGCAACGTGCGGACGTCTCGGCACCGTCAGAGTATCCAGAAAGAATCGCGAGAAAGGAGCCCGGTTGACGCATGACGCGTTTCTCAGCGTCTGTACGCACCGGCGCACCATACATTTCGGAGTCCAGGTGCAGGCTTACATAACTACTGAAGACCCGAGCTCGAAGATCAGACAAATCGATGTACTAACCATCGATGACATAGAAGAGTGGTGGCAGTGCTAGAGTTCCCTCTAGTAATCGTTATAGGAAGCTCTATGGACTCAAGGACGCGTGTACCAGTACCTTACGTTACATTCCTACTGGTAAAGGCAATCTATTCGTGAGATTTCGAACGACAGTGAAATCGCTGACGCCTGTTAATTGGTGCCGGGATTGGACGGCATAAGCCGCCGTGAGTTCTCATAAAAGAGGTGCCGTCGCGTATAGCCCATGTGATACAGCAGCATCGATAGGATCCTGTGTTTGTGTGGTGGAGTGTCTTATTGATCACGTTCGGTCATCATTTTACAGCGAAGTCTACGAGAGTTGGGTCTGTCGGCGCAACGCCGACACACCCAACTCTCGTATACTTCGCACTGAGTAAGTAAATGTAACATGGGATGGCCGAAGAAGTACCAGACTCCCGAAGAAGAAGCCGCACAGCTGGAAGCTCGTCGAGCCGCCAGCCGAGAACGAATGCGGCGATTGCGTTCTAATGCGGAGTTGCTGCTCCGCTGTTTACTCCAGCCTTGCACCACTAGTCCAAGCTGCCCACTTTTTTTTCTCAGGCTCCAACCTTTTACTATCGTGACTATCAAATTGCATCAGTTGCAAAAGTTCACCTGCCAGAAGCAATTCATTGCTTTTCACAAAGGTTGTTCGTTCATCGAGTTGCATGACCATGATAGACGGGCTCCCGAGTGCCCCGCGTGATGACTTCTAATGAAGGAAACATAAGTGAATATTTTATGATTAACCAGGGAGCCGACTGAAATATTGGGTTCACAAGCGCGCTCACTAAACCTTCGACGATATATGTCAATCCGAGCATCCAGGACATCGAATCTGTGTAAGTTAGTTGCCACGCCCTCCAGAAGTTCTTGCGGTCTCTTTGGCCACTGCTCGAAGTCAACACAAGAATTTTGAAATGCCCGTCACCGTGCCCGGTGCAACTCATTGTCTCTATCCCAGTCTTTGCGTATGCTTAGCCGTATCCGAGCCTGGTACTTCTTGACCCCACATTCTAGAATATATCTCCTCCCGAGACTCCACCTCGACTCAACAAATAGATAGTAGCGCCACCGCTAGATATAAGTGGTCCCACTGCGTTTCACGATCATCCACGGCAATTCTTGGGAAGCGTAGCGTCTTCAGCAGTCGAAGGGCGGCGCTGTGCTTAACTCACAGGAGTGGAGGAACAGCTTCGAGTCGAGGATTGTTTAAGAATACAGGGGCTACTCTGTGTTGTATTCAACGCATGGTCCTCTATTCTTAGCCCGCTCTACCGCCGCTGGTGTCTGGCTGCGCGTTCCGAAGCCCTGGTGTCACTGGCTGCTCTTGGTGATGGCTCGTCACCAGCTGAGCATCACTGGCCGCGCATTGTTCTTGATGCCCTTGGTCATACGGCCATCTCGGAGCTCCGACCACGTGACAATTTCTCCACAGGGTTCAATAAAAAGTTTTGTCTCTTTCTTCCCGACGTAGATCGCGTTTTAACGCGACTAACATTTTAGCTTACTCGAGCATCTATCTATCTATCTATCTATCTATCTATCTATCTATCTATCTATCTATCTATCTATCTATCTATCTATCTATCTATCTATCTATCTATCTATCTATCTATCTATCTATCTATCTATCTATCTATCTATCTATCTATCTATCTATCTATCTATCTATCTATCTATCTATCTATCTATCTATCTATCTATCTATCTATCTATCTCTTTACACTGCTGTTCCCAGTGACCAAAGTTGTATACTAGCTGGGACAGCGTGGGCCGCTTTACTACGTACGTGCCCAAATATAGGCGACTTTCTGGTGGATGCTATATCACCTCGCACACAACTTGGATCACGAACCAATGAATGGTCCCGAACAGACAACGTGCACTCCCTAATTACTTAAAATAAACATAATAATGAAAATATTTGTCAATGATGAGCCTCCGATCATCAAATTTCCTATGCACAACAACTCGAATGCTAATCGCATTAACGTATATATAATTCCCAAAGGATGCATTCTGCATGATTTTGGTATTGACATTGGATGCCGACCACACCGTCGCACGTCGCAATCGGCTTTCTCCAACCTTCGCAGCCGTGCTGCACACGAAGCGTTGCCGAATTCCCCTTAAGGCTTCGCTGTAAAATGATGACCGAACGTGATCAATAAGACAGTCCGCCATACAAAGACAGGATCCTATCGATGCTGCTGTGTCACATGGGCTATACACTACGGCACCTCTTTTATGAGAACTCACGGCGGCTTATGCCCTCCAATCCCGGCACCAATTGACAGGCGTCAGATATTTCACTGTCGTTCGAAATCTCACGAATAGATTGCCTTTAGCAGTAGGAACGTAACGTAACACGTGTCCTTGAGTCCATAGAGCTTCCTGTAACGATTACTAGAGAGAACTTTAGCGCTGCCACCGATCAGCTATGTCATCGATGGTTAGTACATTGATTTGTCTAATCTTCGAGCTTGGGTCATCAGTAGTGATGTAAAACTATCGGTAAATTGACTATCGATAACATCGGTAGTTTTTTTGAAACTATCGATAGTGTATAAAGATTGTCGATAGTCTTCTATCGATAAACTATCGATAGTATTACCGACAGTGCAACTGATAGTGTTACCATTGATAGTGAAATCGGTGTTACTATCGATGGTACCATCGGTAGTCCTTGTACGTCCTTGTATGTACGCATGTACATTCGTGAGCAGACTTGTTTAGAGCGCTGGAGTGGTTTGCTGCGGAACAAATACTGTGCAGCTGCTGTGTCAAGGGCAACGGGCTCGTTCTTTGCTTTTATGTACATGCAGCTTCGATTCAGTTCAGGCATTGACCTTGAAACACAGCAAGCCAGGCGTGCTGAAGTAATATTTCCACGCGAATTCAGCTCAGAAGCAGGCGCGTGAAACGTGGCACCTCGGGTCGCTGTTGCCAGCACAACAAGGACATTTGCGACACTAACATTTTATCCAGCAGCAGTAGGGTACATCTGCAAAGCTCGGTGACGGGTAGACTGCTATAACAAAGAGTCCTGTCATGGTTACCGCCACCACCATATACCACGCATTCGGAGAACCAAGCTTATGCTGCAACGAGTTTGCGCAGTTGATTTCATACTACCGCTAGTGCTAGCGATAGTTTTTTTTACCATCGATAGTTCGATACTGACTCAACTATCGATAGTATCGATAGTGCTATTGATAGTTCTGAATCACTAGTCTTCAGACGATCGCGAATGCATTATTTATTACGCTTTACGTTTGTAATTCCCAAGTGAATATAGCTTTCTGAATACGGTGATGCAATAAGTCTTTGCGCACATGCTATATAATTGTGACTTTTTAAGCGAAGCTTTATAGGCTCACAAGTTTCGGCGGCGGTGGTGATGGTGTTGGTGTCACGCTGAAAAATGGACCGATCCTGGTGATAGTGCACAAAGAGTCCAAGCTTAGGGGCACATACCAAGGACAAAAAAGAAAGAGAGAAATAGAGAGAGAATGAAAGAGAGAAAGAAAGAGAGAGAAAAGAAGAAAGCAAGAAAGAGAGAAAAAAAGAGAGAAGGAGAAAGAAAGAGAGAAAGAGAAAGAAAGGGACAGAGAAAGAAAGAGACAGAGAAAGAAAGAACGAAAGAGAGAGTGAAATGGGAGAGAGAAAGAAAGAAAAAAATGTCACAGTTTCGCCCTAAGGGCGAAGCAATGAATGCGATAGCAACACAGCAATGTCATACGAAGTAAGGTGAGCGGCTTTGGTAGCAATATGAATTGTAGTAAACATGAGCTGATTAAGTAAGCAGGTGTGCTGCGGCGTAAGTAGACCGATATGAAGAGAGACTCGATGACCACGAGAAGGCGCGTGTGAAACGGTGGTGTTGATGAGAGGCGCTTCCCGTGGGCAGCGCGTGCGAAGGGACACACCTGTAGCGCTGCACTGCCGATCCGGGCAGCATTGCATGTGTAGCGTGCGCTGGAAAATGTGGCCCGACTATTACTAACTGAATGAACAAGCGTGGTGTGAGCGCGCACAAACAAACATGAATAGATCACACTGAATGACTGCAGACAACGACTGTCAAAACGCTGGCAGCAAGCGCATACGCCGCAGCGGCGAAGGTACGTGCGGTCTATCGCTTCAACGGAAACTGAGCGGCGAATGCACGGCGCATAAAGGTCAGAGCCGTGTGGAGATAAGAGACGGTGCGGGCGAGCGACGAGCGCGGTTGTTGGCAGAGTAGAAGTGCGGCTCCCCCCCCCCTCCCTCCCCCTGCTCCCTCCGGCGCTGGCTTCCCGCTTCCTTGCTTGCGCGTGGGAGATTGAGTGCGTTCGCTCTCCGTGATAGCGCGCGTCCCCGCACGCTTCAGCTCGGGCATACGGCGCGCGGCGAAGATTTTATCTATAGGGAACCTCACGGCGACGCCGACGGCAGAAATCCGGTTGACGTGTCCATATAATTGCTATCGCAATAAAATCACCAGCCCTTCCCCTGTCGAGCAAATGGGGGTCAGCGAAGCTTGTCGTGTGTGTACTTTGACCTATTACTTTCCCTTCCCTTTCCTACTACTTTTGTTTCCCTTTCGTGCAACTTTACCTTCAGTTGCATTGCACGTTTCCTTCTCTCAGTGTATACGTTTGAATAAACGTTTATGTTTTATTACCATGGCATGTCGTGAACTTTACGTTACCCTGACGAAGGTCAGATACACACACGACAAGCTTCGCTTACCCCCATTTTCTCGACAGTGGAAGGGCTGCTGATTTTCTTTCTCTCACTTTCTTTCTTTTTTCATGTATAGCGAAATATTTTGCTGCTGAAAATGATAGTCTTGGAACGTAATAAAGCCGCTCCACGCCGGAAGGACAAAGTGTAGGAAGATACACGTCGTTTACGAGCTGGTTGTAGCTCCGTGCTTACGACAGAATCTCGAGCCAGAGTTCTCTTTACTGATTTTTGTAGAAAACTCAATGATTAAGTCGTTCAAGTTCTCATGCTGCTAAGATTTCATGTTATATTTAGAGTTCTATATCTGTAGTAGCAGCTTTCTTTTTTATTCTTAGTTAGAGCACAAAAAAACAGCACAGAACGTGCTCAGTTGCTATTTATTGACTGTGGATTGAAGTCTTGTAGAACGGATTGCAACTGGCGTCGTGAAGGCGGTCAGCGCCGGTGGAATGCGAAACCCGACAGCGACCCAGCGGCTATAGTGCTCTGCTATTGCGCACGCGGTCCTAGGTGCGATGCCCGGTTCGGAAAGTCGCACTGCAAAGTGTAGGCGAAATGCAAGAATGTCCGTGCACTTCATTTTATTCCACGTTTCGCAATCCAATGTGGCACAGTTATTAAAGCGAAGACCTCTACTATATAAAGCCTCTCATAGAATAAAGCATTAGTCTACTCTATGAGAACACTTTAATAGCTAATTCTGTCTTCGTATGATGTAAAAACTTTTATTCAAAGATGCCGCCTGAGCCCAAGGGCTCGAGGCTGTCATCTAGGTAGAGAGGCCTAGGTCTCACAAATCTGCCGTACAAAAATAAAGTTTATTCCTCCTCCTACAACAGCGTAGTGAAACCTTTGCGTCCGACTGTTACGAAATGTTTATATATTGCGAATACATATTTAGAATACATAAGAACAATAAGATTTGATATTTGTCACGTGTTGAAGTTTACTTATCACTCGTGAGCCTAATGCTTATGAGGAGCGATGACGACGCCTCACAGAAGACAGCGGTCATGCTGAAAAACAATACGGAATTAGTATGACATCATGAATGTGAAGTAAGGTGTAGTGCGCAGCGATTCACACGCGATATTCGCACCGCGTGGCCACCGGCGCTTTTCACGCCACTGGTCAGCGCTGGCTCATTGGTGGGGTAACAAATGCAGTCACCGTGCGTCACACAGAGGCAACAGCTGGGTGTCTCCAGCGCTCACCTGTATGCGCAAAAAAGCGCCTGCAGCCATATACACTCTGAGTTATCGGGTTTGAATCGCCGAGCACTGTACATAATTAGACAAGAAGCCATATCACCTAAAAACAAATATTATATAGCAGCCAGACGGGAAGGAAGTTTAGTTACAACGTCTGACATGCGCAGGTCCGACATCGTAGTTGCGTACGTTCGGTGCTGTCACCAGTCGATTATCAAAGGAGAAACTTAAAATGCGTCAAAAGTGCGTCGATAAGTTGCCCAGCCTTCTGCGCTTCTGTCATTGCATAGGAGGAAGAGCTCGTACTGAAGACGAGCGCCGCCGGCACATCGGTCGTCCTCGCGTTTGACGGCTATCGACGACGTCGCGGAAGATGGCCGGCGGGGTCGGCCGGGTCACGTGCGTGTCTCGGCTGAGACGTGGCCTAGACTAGCGCCATGAGACGTCTCCTAGACGTGCTTTCAGAGAAGGCTGGCCGAGACCTTGTCTGCATTTCGTGTCTGCGTCTGCTCGGAGACCTCAGAACTAGAAGTATCGAAAAAACAAAGGCGGTTGTGCTAAGGAAAACACCAAGAAGAAGCAATAAAATCAAATAAATAAGTGATAACTACGCTGCACGGGCAAGGCCAATTGCATTGTATAAATAATTAGGGGAACATATAAAGTGAAGCTGGATTTGTAAATACTTGTATTGCAGATTTGGAACCGCGAATAAATCACACTTGGGATCATCAGTTATTTCGTGTGGCAGAAAGCAACGCAAATATGCGGCTGGCGGCAACGTCACCTATATCTTTATGCACCAGCTTCCTACAGACAAGTGAGTTCCACGCTACTAGTTGTTCATTCAGAAGGGGCCGCCTCACCCTTCCAAGAGATAGACATGCATGCCCTATGGCCTTTTTCTTGTGATGATGCCAATTCCTTTTTTTTTGCCTTGTATGAACGCCAAATGACGAAGAATTGGGTTCAAAGGAAGATGGAGGCGAAATGATCAACAGTTCCGCAGTGTTGTAGCCAAGAAAAGTGTTTCATCGTGAGGATACCCCCCCCCCCCCTTCTTTCCAGAATAATATGAACTTATTAAAAAAACATGAAGAATTATTGATGTCATTTTCTTACAATGACTTGCTTTATCCTAGAGGAAAGCACCACGCGGAATCCATATTATGCGGTGTTTGCGAGCATGTCTGATCCGAGTGCTAAAGAATCGAAGCCTGTGCAAGTCTGAATGAAACGTGATTCACTTATTTATTTATTTATTTATTTATTTATTTATTTATTTATTTATTTATTTATTTATTTTGGGCTGCGTACGTGTCATAATCATATTCCAACTGACCCAGTACTGCAGTCTTGTTCATTTCCCAAAAGCTTTCGAGGAAGTGTATTTCACAGCACATTTTGGGGACGGATATCACGAACCTGAGATGGATCTCGGAAATTCTGCTCTGCGGATTCAACATCACTATCGCTTAGCATGGTTGTCTGCGAGAAAAAAAGAAAACAAAGAAAAGGCCACCACGCAAGGAAACATTGACACGACCAGCGCTAACTAAAATATGAGTTGTTAGGGAGTTTTAGTGTACTCAAGCGTCTTTGTGTACGCAATGCCCCTGCTAATGTTCTCTTGTATTCATTTTGCGTTCATTGGTATACCTTGTTATTGCATTCTTCTGCCCGCCCGGCGGTTCGCGTCAGTTAGCTTTGGGTGCGCGAAACCTAGAACCATTCAGTAACATAGTAAACGTAAAGAGTGGACACTCCCGTAGGCCCCTGCGGCAGACTTTGGCTCTCAGCGCACCTAGAGGAAGCGGCGAAACGCACCAGCCTCCAAGATGGCCGCCGGACGCCGCCGAATCCCGGAGGCCATAATATAATTTTCGTTATTCTTTTTTCTTTTCTTTTTTAGTGACCAGTAACGTTGCATGCATCGAGTGAATTCATGCAGGCGTTTGCAACGCTGCTTATATGTTGCCACGACGAGCGCACAACGGTGTTGTTTCACTTCATGTTAGCTTTATTTAACTTCATATTGGTTATGTTTTAAGCTGTAACTTAGCGCAACAATCGTGTCAACTGTTAATGAGGAAGTAGAACTTTATCGTTTGTAATATTGTACTTTCAATAATTTACAACAAAAGGAGTATCATAAATAAATCTGTCATGTTCCTTCAATAGCAATCAGCTTGTTGGACATCCAAGAACACGAGAAATGCAGACAAGAAATTATTGCAGCAAGACTTTGAGAAAACTGGCAGAGACACGGAAACGGGAAGAAACTGTGAAATGTAATAATGGAGAATACTCGGAAATGAATGGAGTGATGGCAATAAACTTTACACAAGCATAACCCACACAAAACGTGTACGTTGCAAGTATTCATGCAGATAATGAAAAAGAAGTACACAAGCAAGCCAGCAATTTATTTACTCAAATACGTGTGAATACGATTGATTTAGAAGGAATAGATACTGACACTGTTTCTTCTACTTCTACGAAGGAGTGTGAATTAAGGCAGCAAAATTATGTGAATGGATGCGTGCGAAAATAAAATGGCTGCATAAACAACTTAGGCACGCACCA
>NW_023606572.1:0-60001 GCF_013339745.2 Dermacentor silvarum
TTTTTTATCCAAGCGTTAGAGAAAGCTCGCAAAACACGAAAATGTGTCACGTGACTTGCATGTTTTTGCGATCTTCTTTAGGGTTTGCAGGAAGCTTTTATGTAGAATGTATCATCACCATTATCATCATCAGCCTATATCTATGTGCACAATAATGCAATTCTCTATTACACTACACAAATAAACCGAACATGATACGGCCACTTGTCTTACGACATGAGGAATACTGTCAGATTTATAACATTCCTCATGAGGTCCTGCAGGTTGCTGAAAGGCCACAAAGACTGGCCCCATGGTGCGATTTACACAACTATGTGACTGGACACTAACCCACTTAAAGAAAAAGGACACCCCACAAGAACACTTAATGCAAGAGTTCCGCACTATTCAAGACAAATATAAAGATCACACAAAATTTTACACAGATGGTTCTAAAACCGTAACGGAAAATTGGGAAAATAGCATTCGAATACATAATTCCGCTTCAGTCTTTACCGCCGAAGTTATGGCTATATGGACGGCAGAAAACAAAGTTATCACCGACGAACAGAAGAGTGCTGTCATTTACGCTGATTCGTTAGAGTGCACTCAGAGCTTTAAATTTAAAATCCGCCTGTGAACCGCTGCTTGGCGATATCTTGAACATGGTTGTGAATAACAAATACGGACGAACCATACGATTGTGCTGGGTCCCTAGCCATGTTGGGATACCGGGGAATGAATCGGCAGATAGATGCGCGGCCATGGCAGCGCACAAAGACCTAACTCACTCAAAAATTCCATACAAAGACAGTACCCGAGCGATTGGCAAAGCCCTGACAGTAAAATGGCAACAAGAGTGGGACTCCTGCATTAACAGTTACACATAACCAAACCCCTGCTTGGCGAGTGGAAATCGTGCAGTCACCAACAACGGTTCTATGAGGTGATCTTATGTCGACTTCGAATAGGGCACACACATCTGACACACAATTTCTTACTTCGAAAGGAAGATCCGCCAACTTGCCATAAATGTCATGAACCTCTCACAGTAATACACATTGTTATGACATGTCCACATATAGAAACACACAGACGGAAACTTTTGCAGAATCTGTATAACTCACACATACCTTTACACCCCGCCTCATTATTGGGAGATGATCCGCTAGTGCCATTCACTGACTTGTTCAAGTTTTTAGATGAAGCCGGTTTTTTACATAGAATATAAGGTAACGCAACTTTCGCTACATTAACATTTCATTTCTTAATACCTTGTGGCTGGCGCAGCATGGCCTTTGTCGCTTTTGCGCCAACAAACCTGCATTAACTAACTATATTTATGTCCACTGCATGACGAAGGCCTCTCCCTGTGGTCTCCAATATCCCTGTCTTGCGCTAGTATCTATTTTCAGCAATCACTTGACACAGACACAGTTCCAAGAGACTGAAAATAGAGAAGGTTATTCGGGTCTTCAAGAACGGTGATCGGTCTTGCCCAGGTAACTACCATCCCATCTGCCTCACCAGCGTATGCTCCAAAATCATGAAACACGTAATCTACTGTCATGTTGCTAACTTCGTCGAAGTTCTTTCACCCAAATCACCATGGCTTCTGGAGAGATCACTCATGCGAAACTCGGTTAGCCTTATTTATTCATGATATTCATTTAAAACTCGACCGTAAGATTCCCACTGATGCCCTTGTTCCTAGATATCGAAAAGGCTTTTGATAAGGTTCCACATTCTCGTCTTTTGCTGAAGTTATCACGCCTAAACTTTCATCCATTTCGTTTTAACTGGATCCGGTATTTTTTAACTAACCGAAAACAGTTTGTATATGCTAAGAACCTTCCATCTGCTGTTTCCTCAGTTCTGTCTGGTGTACCTCAGGGCACTGTTCTTGGGCCGCTCCTATCTTTAATCTTCACTATTGACTTGCCATATACCTTAAACTCTGGAATACGTCTTTTTGCTGATGATTGTGTCCTGTACCGCCCTATCAATAACCTCGCTGACGTAACTTCCCTTCAAGAGGACCTCTTTCATATTGAAGACTGGTGTGCTACTTGGCTCGTGTCCCTGAACACTAGTAAGAGTGCACACATTTCATTCCACCCCCGACCTAACTACATCCCCCCTGCCTGGAAGATTAATAACAGTACTATATCTACCACCCACTCCTTCAAGTACTCAGGCGTTCACCTCTCCAAAGATTTGTCTTGGACAAATCATGTAACCCACATAATCAATTCAGCTAACAAAACTCTTGGTTATCTTCGCCGTAATCTTTTCATGGCAACGCGACCCATAAAATCAGTTGCCTATACAACGCTTGTGCGACGAAAACTTGAATATGCATGTGCTATCTTTGACTCTTACCAAACTAATCTCACTAAAGCTCTCGAATCTGTTCAGAACCGTGCTGCTAGATTTATTGTTTCAGATGACTAATATTAGACTAACATTTCATCACTAAAATCTAAACTAGACTTGTCGCCTCTTGTCTCTCGTCGTTGCATCTCTCCCATATGCCTCTACCACAGTTTCTTTCTTTTTCCATACCTCGTGACAGCGAGCTGGTCCAACTGGCTCATCGTGTTCGTCGAACAGGCCATCCGAACTCGGTAATCCCGCCACGAGCCCACACCACTATTACCTGCAGTCATTCTTCGTGCGAACTGCCCGAGACTGGAATGGCCTTCCCAGACAAACTGCACTCATCCGAGATACAGCGTGCTTTAGATCTGCCATCGAGAGTTTTGACTCATCTTTGTAATGTCATGATCATAATTGCCGCCTTGTCCATGTCCACCCCTCATGTAATGTCCTGTTGGGACCCCTGAGGTATTAGTAAATCAATAAATTGATTCCAGCTTGCGCCTGCAAATTTCCTAACTTCATCACCCGACCTACTTTTCTGCCGTCTTCGATTGCGCTTCCCTTTTCTTGGTATCCATTCTGTAACTCTAATTGTCCACTGGTTATCCATCCTACGCATTACATGGCCTGCCCAGTGGCTTTTGAATGCTAATCTTTTTTCGCTGAGTCATTATCATGTTTGCTGAGTCATGCTCATGACTATGACTTCTACAGCATCCTTTATTGTTTCCTTCACTTAGTACCCATGTGCGAACCCATTTCAGTGGTTTTTGAGTCTTATTTTTTTCGCTGTCATTGTCATTTTTGCTGAGTCATAGCTGATGACTATGACCTTTACCAGCCTCCCTAGTGTTTCGTTCACTTGGTGCCCACATCCGAACCCATTTAAGTGGTTTTTGAGTGTTAATCTTTTTGGATGGTCATTGTCATGACCTACATGACACGACCTATTATGTTCGTCATATACTCTTGTCATAGTATGCCAATTTTGGTACATACCAAGGTAACGAAACGAGCATGAGAGCACAAAGACGTAGGCGGCTAGATAGATAGACAGATAGATAGATACTGCCAAAGTAGCAAATGTTCGCCAAGAAATGCTTCGCATTTAAAACACACACGCGCAAACTTTTACACATACAAGCACGCAGGTACGCACAAGAAGCGTACGCAGGCACATGAGCACGTACCCCTACACGGGCGCAAGCAAGCCTAAGCACGAACACGCATACAAACACACACACACGCATACTCGCAGAAACCCACACGCACACAATAAGCGCGCACACAAACAACCCAAACACTCACGCACGCTACACGCACGCATGAACACATCACCCACAAGTACAGACACCCGGGCGCACGCATGCCCACGCACGAACACACAAACACGCATACAAACACATGCATTGCACACTCACGCGCATGTTAATAGTGTGCGTGTACGCACGCAGGCTCGACCACGCACACACACTTACGCACACACTGCGTATTTCTAGACGGAAACGCGTGCACGTGTACACAAGCACACAGGCATCCACACGCACACACAGACGTACATAAACAGGCACACACGCACACGCACGCAAGCACTTGCACGAAGCTGGCCGAAAACACGGTAAAGAAAGGCGTCCGGCAATACACGACACGACCGCACCAGAGGTAACCATTATTGCGCCGGTGCTTTTAAAAGGCGGAGGAGGAGCAGGAGGAAACAACTATATTCAAGCGAAGTTTGTATTGCCTGACTCGCGCCGTCGGTGTGGCTGTCGTAGTACGCGAAAAACCAAGTCGAGCTCAAAAGCTCCAGCGGCGGCTCGCCGGCGCCGGATCGTGAGTCGTAAGCACGGTGCCAGCTGCGCAGGCGCGCACTCACCCCATGTGCACAGCCAATCAGAGCCGTTTCGATTCCGCCATGGAGGGAAAGGGTAGGAAAGGGTTTCGCGCGCGCTGCGCCCGCTTCGTTTCCGACCACTTCAGGCTCGGAAAACCGATGGGACGGCAGCACATTCTGCGTACCCCCAAACAACAGGCAGCTCTCGCCGAGTGCCGACGGGAGATCGCCCGGGAAAGAGCGCGTCGACGCGCCGATCCTACGGTGCGAGCCGCTGAAGTTGCGGCTCTCTGACAACGCCGAGCAGATCATCTGACCTTCCCTTGGTCACGGTCAAGTTACTCGCAAGAAATATAACCATCCAACACGAGGTGCACCCAGGAGAAACTTCGCTTACCCCCTTTTTCCGGTAGGGGCAGCGCTCTGAATTTTTTTGATTATGAGGCTTTACGTGCTAAAACCACCATCTGATTATGAAGTACGCCGTAGTGGGGCACATTAATTAGGATTAGGATTAATTTAGACCACTTGGGGATCTTTAACGTGCACCTAAATTTAAGTACACGGGTTTTTTCTGCATTTCGCCCGCACCGAAATCCGGCTGCCGTGACCGAGATTCGATCCCGCGACCTCGTGTTTAGCAGCCGAACACCATAACCACTAAGCAACCACTACGGATTAAAACTACATTAAAGGCCAGCACTAAGGCCCACTAAAGAATAGCACTTGCTCCGCTAAGGCCCGCTGTTCATCGCTGAGCACGAGTGAAGCCAAGCCCTCCTCCAGGAAGGAGGGTGCAGACTGGGCCAAGAGATGTCTCCAGAGAACAGCGGCGGCCTTATCGAAGCGCCCTAGCAATATATATATATATATATATATATATATATATATATATATATATATATATATATGGAGACGAATTACAACAAATGATGGAGGACCTTAATCGAGAAAGTTTAAGAATTGGGTTGAAGATGAATATGCAAAAGACAAAGCTAATGTTCAATAGCCTGGCAAGGGAACAAGAGTTCAGGATCGCCAGTGAGCCTCCAGAGTGTGTAAAGGAGTACGTATATATATTCTACGTCAATTACTCATAGGGGCCCTGATCATGAGAAGGAAATTTACGGAAGAATAAAATTGGGTTGGAGTGCATACGGCAGGCATCACCAAATCCTGACTGGGAGCTTACCACTGTCGTTGAAAAGAAAAGTGTACAATCATTGCATTCTACCGGTGCTAACATATGGGGCAGAAGCTTGGAGGTTAACAAAGAAACTCGAGAACAAGTTAAGGACCGCAGAAAGAGCGATGGAACGAAAAATCTTAGGACTAACGTTAAGAGACAGGAAGAGAGCGGTGTGGATCAGAGAACAAACGGGGATAGCCGTTATTCTAGTTGACATTAAGCGGAAGAAATGGAGCTGGGCAGGCCATGTAATGCGTAGGATGGATAACCGGTGGACCATTAGGGTTACAGAATGGATAACAAGAGAAGGGAAGCGCAGTCGAGGTCGGAAGAAAACCAGATGGGATGATGAAGTTAGGAAATTCGCAGGCGCAAGTTGGAATACGCTAGCGCAAGACAGGGGTAATTGGAGATCGCAGGGAGAGGCCTTCGTACTGCAGTGGACATAAAATATAGGCTGATGATATATATATATATATATATATATATATATATATATATATATATATATTGTGATGGTATTGCGTGCAAGATCACTCCAGAAAGAGATAGAAGCAGCACGCAGAAGCACAAACACAGATCAGACTTGTATTGGACCACGTAATACATTGAAACAGCACACATGCAACAGTTCCCCAAATTACGTTCTAGAAGACATGCAGCTAATATAGGTTAGTCAAATGTAGTCTGCCTACACTTCATGTGGAAGCAGGTGTCGCCATGTCGGAGACGTCGGGGAGCCGGTGTCGGATAGCAGTGTCGGACAGCAGTGTCGGACAACATGGACGGACAGCGGGGTTGGACAGCAGGGTCGAACCGCATGGTCAGACCGCGTCGTGGAGCTCAGGTGGCCTTGCGCCACAGTCGATGTATCGGAGCCTCCGCGTGCCCGGTTACCCGATGGCGGGGTTCGCGCCCCGGAGCACACTGCAGCAGCCCACCGGGTCACGTCCACAGCTGGCAAGGTAGCCCTGTGGCCGCTCACCCGAGCGCTCGATCAGCCAGGCTCAGGACCTCCAGCCCTCCTGGACCACTTGCCCAGCGGAAGGACTGGACGAGGTAGCCCTGTGGCCGCTCACCTGGTGGCAGCTTTGATTCGGGTGCAGTCGTTGTGACGCGAGCGGCGATAGCTCCTATGGGCCGGACGCCCAGCGAGGAAGCTGTCTTCCCTCGAACACCGAACCTCGAGCACTGCT
Source organism: Dermacentor silvarum (assembly GCF_013339745.2). NCBI lineage: Eukaryota > Metazoa > Arthropoda > Arachnida > Ixodida > Ixodidae > Dermacentor > Dermacentor silvarum. The sequence continues at coordinate 6,581 of NW_023606572.1, forward strand.
CACGCCACGCGCCACGCTCTCTCGAGCCAGGCTTGACGAAGCGCCACAGTCGACGCTGACCAACGGTGTCGATGATGACGATGACGACCTGAAGGTACATACCCACTCAAGGGTAATGGCCAAGAGCCGATGTCCTCTTCACCACCGCACGGCACACTGTCTTCATATGTTTATGCTTGCCACTCGCGCGTGCAATAAATGATCACACACACACACACACACACACACACACATATATATATATATATATATATATATATATATATATATACGCGCAAAGGAGACCGTTTGTGAACCTTACAGATGAAGGGGACCGTTTATTTTAGGTCGCGAAGGTAAGCGCAAGAGCGGCTGGCTGGTTGATGAAATCAGCTTCGTCCTCTTCCTCTTTTCCAACCCGGCACCGCAAGCACGTTTACCGGTCTTCGTTTTCCTCACGCGTAATATTCCTTTTGTCACAGACGAAGCCCGAAGGGCGAGTCAATCCATTTGTCTTGAAGTGAAGAGTTTCAAGCGGGCGACATGGACCACTTGGGTCTTGGCAGCTCTTCTACCACTCACCATGAGGCGAGCTATGTTATAGGTGACTTCCGTGAGTCTGTTAATAATCACAAACGGGCCATCGTAGCTGGCTAAAAGCTTTTGGCATAACCCGCGTTTCCGTACTGGAGTCCACAGCCAGACTAAATCACCATGGCGATAAATTACCGGACGGTGGCGAATGTCGTAGCGTGCTTTTGATCTGTCCTGCAATGCCAAAGTGCGCAAACGAGCAATACGACGAGCTTCTTCGGCAAGGCAGAGATTCTCGGCGACAGTGGGATTTTCGTGACTGCAGAAAGGGAAAATAATGTCGATTGTGTACCGGGGTGGCCGTACCTACAGCAGGAAGAAATGGCTATACCCGGTAGTCTCATGCTTGGCGGTATTGAACGCGTACGTGATAAAAGGCAGTACGTCAACCCAGTTATCCTGGTCGGATGAAACATACATAGATTGCATGTTTACAATTGTTCGGTTGGTGCGCTCCGTAAGCCCATTCGTTTGTGGATGGTATGGTGTCGAGTGACGCAAGTGGGATTCACACAAACGAAGCAGTTCCTCCACGACATTTACTGTGAATTGTCGTCCACGGTCGCTGATGATCACGCGAGGCGGACCATCTCGCAGGATGACATACTGCCGCAGGAACGTTGTAACGTCAGTGGCTGTTAGTGAGGGCACGGCAGCCGTCTCGCAGTAGCGTGTGAGGTAGTCGACGCAAACAATTATCCACCGATTTCGCTAGGCTGATTTTGGAAAAGGTCCCACGAAGTCAATGCCCACTTGTTGGAAAGACGTGCTTGGAGGCGGGATCGGCTGCAGGAGGCCAGCCGATGGACGTTTGTGGCGATGACACTGCATGCAGCTGGCCACATACGTCTCAACAGACCGTCGCATTCCAGGCCAATAAAAGCGTTCCTGAATCCGGTAGGGCATCCTCGCCGAACCTAAATGGCCAGACGTAGGGTCATCGTGCATAGCACTCAGAATCGCTATGCGAAGACTCTCCGGCACCACTAGAAGAAAACGTGCGCCAGTGCTGGGAAAGTTCTTATATAGGAGTTCATCACGTACATAGAAATGGTTTTCTGGAGTAGAGGTGGTCGAAGCGGTGAAGAGCGGTGTTAATTTAGCGTCCTTTCGCTGTTCGGCTTTGAAACAGTCGAGGTCTGGAAAACTCGATGGTACAGAAGCCACAAGGCGATCGAAGTCGTCGGCGTCACAGTCCGTAGTGCTAGGTGACTTACGCGAGAGGCAGTCCGCGTCAGCGTGTCGTCGACTACTCTTATAAGAGACGCAGAAGCTGTATTCTTGTAGTCAGAGTGCCCAGCGCGCAAGGCGGCCACAAGGGTCACGAAGATTTACAAGCCAACACAATGAGTGGTGGTCGGTGACAACTGTGAAGGGGCGTCCATACAGGTAAGAAAGAAACCGCTCAACCGCCAATATTACCGCGAGGCAATCTTGTTCATTCACAGTGTAATTCTGCCCGGGTCTATTTGCGACTTGCATATGCGATCACGTGTTCGCGGTCACAGTAGCGTTGAACTAGGACGACGCCATTGCCAATGCCACTGGCATCCGTATGGAGTTCCGGCGGAGCTGAAGGACTGAGTCGAAGAACAGGTTGCGACGTCAGCAGAAACTTCAACTGACGAAAAGAAGAGTCGCACTCTGGAGTCCACTCAAAAGGGATATATTTTCGTAGCAGGCGTGTCAGCGGATACGCGACGTCGGCGAATTTAGCAATAAAGCGGCGGAAATAGGAACAAAGCCCCAGAAAACTACGGTACTCTTCTAGTACACTGTAGGAGCTCCTTGACAGAGCGCGGTGCACTGAACGCTTCAATGGCTGCTGTCTTCTGGGGATCAGCGCGGATTCCGTCCTTATCGACGAGGTGCCCAAGCACAAGGGTTTGGCGGTCTCCGAAGTGGCATATCTTTGAGTTTAAAACTATGCCAGCGTTTCTGAAGCAGTTCACGACAATATCCAGACGCGAGTTGTGTTCGCTGAAGGTGCGGCCAAAGATTATGACGTCGTCGAGGTAACACATGCAGATGTTCCACTTTAAGCCGCGCAGAATAGTGTCCATAAATCTCTCGAATGTTGCCGGAGCACTGCACAGTCCGAATGACATCACATTAAATTCGAAGAGCCCGCCAGAGGTAACGAAAGCAGTCTTTTCCTTGTCCTCGGGATGCATCGGAATTTGCCAGTAGGCGGATCGTAAGTCTACTGAAGAAAAGTAAGAGGCGGAATAAAGGCAGTCTATTGCGTCATCAATACGTGGGAGTGGGTACAAGTCCTGTTTTGTTACAGCATTCAGCCGGCGATAGTCGACGCAAAATCTCCAAGATCCATCTTTCTTTTTAACAAGAATCACGGGAGCTGCCCACGGACTCGCTGACTCTTGTATGACTCCTTTTTTCATTATTTCGTGCACTTGTTCGTTGATAATCTGGCGCTCTGATGGTGAAACGCGATATGGGTTTTGTCTAACCGGATTTGCCGGACCGTTGTTGATGGTATGGCGTGTTCAAGGCACGGGAATTGCAGGCATTTTGTCCTTCTGCGCAAAGTCGAATAGCCCATTAACGTTCTCACTACACCCACTAACGTTCGACGTTCACTTGTTTGTATTGCACGAGCCACTCGTGGGCATCTTCTATCGCTTTTCCTCCGAAGCTGGGTGAAACTCGGTAGTACTGCAGCGGACTGCTTGGCACTGCCCTAGGCGTGGCTCCTTCTTCAGGCATGTCAAAGACGGTGACGGCAGATGACGCGACGCCGGCAACAATACCAGGAATTAGGGACATTCCGTACAGTTTCCTTTTTTCGCCAGCACGTGGCGTATCGACCTTAAAGAATTCGAAATTCCCGCTATGACGCATGCTATGACGCACAACTTCTTCTTCTTCTTCTTTCTGGGGTTTTACGTGCCAAAACCAGTTCTGATTATGAGGCACGCCGTAGTGGAGGGCTCCGGATTAATTTTGACCACCTGGGGTTCTTTAACGTGCACTACAACGCAAGCACACGGGCGTTTTTGCATTTCGCCTCCATCGAAATGCGGCCGCCGGGGCCGGGATTCGATCCCGCGACCTCGTGCTCAGCAGCGCAACGCCTTAGCTGACTGAGCCACCCCGGCGGGTAGATGACGCACAACTAAAGAAAGCGCAATAAAAAGAAACACACCCTGAAGCTGTGGCTTCACCTCGGTGCTTGGAAACGAGCGCGCTTGTGTATCAGCGTTATCTCGAAGACGGCCAGCTACTTGCTCTACTGACAATGAATCGACGGTTTTGCTAGACACTTCGCCAGAAAGCTCGTCCGCATTCTGGAGAGATGTCTGATCGAGATAACGGCTCCCGCGAAGCTTCCGATGAATATATATTTTTTTCCTTGAGCAGACTTTTTATTTGTACACCACTGTGGCCACGGTCTTGCGTATACGTCAGGGTTCTGTTTCATGGGTTTCCTATAAAACTGGCGTGATCCATTGTTTAAGAGGAAGCTTTAGCTCGGGCCTATCTTCGATGCCGGATTATCAAATACATGTAAAATGCAGGAATGCTTTCATGAGAAAACCGCTGAACCGATTTGAATGAAATGTGTTGCATTTAGATGAAAGTTAAATTGCAGAGACTGCAGCAAATAGAATTTTCGTTTAGATAGTGTAATGTTTTCAAAGAATTGCAGGATGTTCGTAAATTTAAAAAAAATAGAAGCATGAAGTTTACAAATCCGAAACTCAGCCATTAAAAACAAATATGGCATTTCTATAAACTGCACCCGTTGGAGCATCAAAAGCGAACAATTTTTTTTGCTTTAACTTAAAACTTACGTGAATTTGTTATAATCTTTGGAAGGGTTTTGCAAATGCAACATTCACAACATAGTGGTATATTTCAGGATGGTGTATGATATATGATTGCTATCCGCTTTCGATATATTATTAGGTGCAGTTTACAAAATTCCGATATCATATTTAGCTGCTGAGCTACATAGCTCTATACGCCAAGTTTTCTTTTTCGAAATTTGGCAATTCTTTAAAATTGCACGTAAGAAAGGTAGACCAGCCTATAATAAAATATCCCTTTCGGCAATCACTACACTTCAACTTTTTTTTTCTAAATTCAACATAACTCATCAAATTTGGTGCATTGGTTGCTCTGAGAAACTATTTCCGATTTCCCGTGTATTTCGATAGGAGCCCCCAAGCTCAATGTTCCCCCTAAGTTCGAGCTTGAATAATATACTTGTTGGCAAGATACGTTTGTAAACGTGTGATCGTGGCCTAATGAGCTAGAGCACTGGCGTACTGAGCTCAACGGCAGAGGACATGTTTGCAAAACGTCTTGGGAAGGAATAGGAGAAAAGAAAGGGAGCAGACTGGTATGTTATTCAGAAGCGTAACTGGTTGGCTAAAAATGACTAAATGCGTTTGTCGTCATACCACCTTCCGTTCCATCAGCATAATTTCTATTTCATTCCGCTAGTATTGTGCTATTATTGTCAATCAATCGAGATTAGAACACCGGTGTCATGGCATTGTATTCCGTCGCAATTCTTTATCGCCGTAACTTCAGAATCCTCTCATCGTCGTCATGCCGTCGTCCTTATATGCCTTCGTCATTCTATCGACATCATTCCTACCTCGTAATTCCATCGTCGTCACTGAATGCGTTGTCGGCCTGCGGTCCTTGTTCTACCATCGTGAGGTAACATTGGCGAGTGATGGTCATAACAAATCGGGTCAATCAGGGAGACAGTGTATGGCCGCATATAGCCGAATCACTTGAAAAATGAGGAGAAACACTACGGATTCTAAACAAAGATGTCTTAGCTAACACGGTATGTCACTTCTTGTTCGCTAGATTGTGTAAATGCTAATCGCATTAACTTCGATAATCATCTTAACATGGGTACTCCAGGAATTCTTTCGTCTTCGCGACACTAACGAACTCTTGTCCACATTGTTCCCAGCCTATTAACACCTCGAATTCCTAGAGGTGATCGTGCTCAGGCATGTGACGGACGACCCGAAGTTTGATGGAGGTAGCGGTATGATTTCGACAGCGGCGCCACCTATCGACCAGGAGAAACACATTTGGGTGGGTGGGAATGGCCGCGAAAGGCGCACTTCATGAGTTGCTAGACATCACAGATTTGAATCAATCTGACAAAGAGTTAGAAATATATATGCATTGCAGTCGCGCTAAAGAAATTGAAAACTATTGGATTGGTGCGAGACTCGCTGCAAAAACATTCATTAGACTGTCTCAGGTATCCGAGCTATCCTTAACGGGAATCAATGAGATGAGTTTCGATAGAGCTCGTTACATTTTTCAAGAGCGGAAGACGTGCCTAGAGGCAGAGTCGACGGCAATATTTTGTTGCTGCACAAAAATATCTAGATTTTCGGCATGATCATTTTAACGGAAAAACAAAAATTAAATAAGTTTTCAAGAAGTATTAGAGTACATTGATAAAACTGTAGCAAACAAATTCTGAAAAGTTAATTTGCAACTTTTTTGTGTCCTAAGGCACAGGGCAACTTACTACTGGTTTCCATTAATTTTCTTTGTTATATTTTCAAGCGAGTTGAATATTCTGCCGTAGGTTATATCACAATTAGCCCAACTAATTAAACTGAGACATTCAAGTGTATATTGTTCTTGGACAAATGCTTTAAGACTACGCGGATGCTGCAAAATTTCTCAACATTGGGGAGGGGAATATGAAAAACAATATAGAAATGCAAATCACTTTATTGCCTCGTAAATTTTTATTTTGAATGCTATTTCCACTCGTTAAGTGGCGCGACCCTCGTGTTCGCAGCCTTGTATATGTTTTTGTAGCACTAGGTGCGTTGTCTGCGAATTTACGTGAATAAGCAAGCAGATCATACTTTAATCTGGCGGAGTAAAAAAAACAAGGAAAGCCTACGTTGTAGATGCACTGTACTGAAACACCATTAGACAGAGTCTAAATTTGCATATATCTCTAAACAAGGGTGCCTAAATTGTCGATTGAAAAATTGACATCATTATAATGAAGCCGAATAAAGCAATAAAGATGGCATGCTCCGCGTGAAAATATGATGAGCGTTAGCCTTGTGGGTCAACAGTTTCTGTTTAATGAAAAAAAAAGCTTCTAGTGGCCGTGTATTATCGTATTTCTGAAAACCAGTAACCAGCGTATCTAAATTTACATTCGCGCCAAAATTAGTGGCTCGAGTTCTATCACGGTAGGTACATCCGAATGACTCTATGAGATTAAAAAGTGAGATTAAATGGCGGGCGGCGGCGTGTATGGTAGTGTTCACCTATGCCTTCGCTATAGTATGTTGCCGCACACTTTAAAGCACGAGCATGGTGATCAACCGATGTGCTTTTTTACAACTTCATCCCTAAATATAAGCCGGGGTTCTCCCACTCCCGGTGGTTGTTGCCAGCCTGATCCCTCCCTATTTTCCTAACTGTCCATTGCATGGTTTGTTTTCATACCAAATATTCACATAATAATCTGCGGGTGTTCGGCTAGTAATGAAATGTTTATTTCTCTCACAGTTAAATTATCAAGTAACCATAAAGAAGGGATGCAGGGCAAAAACTTGCTATGATGCAGCTTGAAGACCGCCCGGCGGCCGTTGATCACATGACAGTATCTTCACAATAATCGAGAACGCGAGCTAGCTTCGTAAAGGCAAAAGGGCTAATGGGTGGAACAGAACCGGGCCGGCCAAAGAATGGTACTTTCGGGCTCGGGCCAGGCCCGGACCTGAAAAACCGGCCCGTGCAGGGCTCTACTTCAGATAGTCTGATCAGCAGATTCCCATACTGTCATGTAGTAGTGACGCTGAAGTAAACAGTCGTAAAACTGTGTTTGACGAAACTGATTCTTTATTGGGCGAACATGTGCCCACAAAAGCAAGCTACACTCAAAACACAACCAAAGCGGCGAACACAGTCGGCGATCGTCGAAATCTGATCAGCGGCGAAACGCGTCGGCTTTTATACATGAGTCATCGAAGGCCCCAGAATAACCCCTGGTACCCGCATCTCTTCCAGAAAGATCTAGATAATTCGCGTCTCTCATACAATCAGATTACATGAGCGTCAGTGACAAAAGACAACGGATAGAAGCATCGATAACATTCGAGAAACTTCCCATACATGCAGGCGCGTCCTGTGCCTAGCGATAACGTTTAACATTTTTAGCCGGTGAAAAGCGGTCACCGGTGAAAGATAAACATATATACGTGTCAATACCCTCCCCTTAAAAAGCACCGTCCCGATGATACAAACAAGAAAGCGAAAACAAAACCACGCGTACAGAGAGAGAGAAAAAAAGTCTCAGTTTCGCCCGAAAGGCGAAGCATCAATTGCGATAGCAAATTAGTAGAGAGCTATTCGGAGTAGGGATAGTAGTTTTATCGGCTGCATAAACTTGGACACATACGCTTACTAACTGAATTAACAAGCGTGGTGTCAGCGCGCACAAGCAAACATGAATAGATCACACTGAATGACCGCATACAACGACTGCCAAAACGTTGGCAGCAATCGCAGCCGCCGCAGCGGGCAAGGTTCGTGGGGTCTATCGCTTCAAAGGAAACTGAGCGGCGGATGCACAGCGCATGCAAAGGTCAGAGCCGTGTGGAGATAGGAGACCGTGCGGGCGACGGCCACAGCCGGGCAAAGTACGAACGGAGTTGTTGGCAGAGTAGAAGCTGCGCCCCCCCCCCTCCCTCCCCGCGCTGCCTTACCGCTTTGTTGCTTTCGCGTGGGAGATAGAGTGGCAAGTTCCCCTTACGCCCGATTGCAAGATACGCCTTTGGTGCCGGAGCACAGCGTCGCCCCGCCTCCCTCCCTCCCATACCCCCACGGCCTTTCGCGCGACGGTCGCGTTTGCTTTCGACCGTGCGTTCGCTCTCCGTGATAGCGCGCGCGTCCCCCCCCCCTCGCGCTTTCGCTCGCGCATACGGCGCGCGGCGACGATTTTATCGCCCTTGGAATCTATACGGAACCTCACGGCGACGGCGACAGCGACGCCGACGGCAGAAATCCGGTTCAAGTGTCCATATAATTGCTATCGCAATAAAAACAGCAAACAATAACAAAGTAACAAAGTACCGAAGTTCGTCAGCGGGCGTAGAAAGGGCTAAGACGCACCACGTGGATGACTTCACGCGTAGAGTTTCTCACTATATTACCTAGAGGGAAAACTGGCGCTGCTGCGCTGTGGTATCCATGGGAATACCGGTATATTGTGACTTCGGATTGGCATCGTTCTAGGAGAGCCAGAACGCCTTGAAGACGCGCCTGGCTAGTACCGTTCCGTCTGTCACAATGATTCATTTCCTGCTAAAACAGCACGTAAAAACTGCTTTAGCTTTATTATTACACAGAAACATGTTTTGTTTAATTTTGAGGACATACTATTCAACGCAGAATTCTATGGAACGTAATAAGTATCAGCTGGCCTCTAAAGTTGGAGGGCAGACGATATATATAGAAACTTTATTTGGCTGGAAAATATTTTAAGTATAGCGGTGGTCGGAGCCCCTCAGTCCAGGGCCCCACTGGCCTCTGCCGCCTGCCTGACCTGGCTAATTAAGGACTTTTGTCCTGCCAAGTCGGAACGGGCGAGCTGTGCCTCCCACTGCTCCATTGAGATATTATTAGTGGGCCTATGAGGGTGCTTACTACACTCCCAGGTCACATGTATTAGTGTAGGTATGCCACCGCACCAAGGGCATGTGGCCCTATAGCGGGTGGGATACATGGCATTTAGCAGTTTTAGATGGGGGAATACCCCGGTCTGTATTTTGCGCCAATCGGTGGCATCTTCCCCGCTAAGTTGTGGGTGAGTCGGCGGGTATTTTCTGCGGACTCCGCGCTGATGAGCAAGGATGTCTTTTACATTTAAATTGATGGGATTTTGTGAGGATTTTGGAGGGCAGACGATAAGATTCTCGCTCGCTTTGGAACAACTTGTCGTCTGTTCTTGCTTTTCTTCGCTTGATGCTGCATTGCAGGTGAGTAAACTTTATTGAGAGATGTAATATGGGTGAATGAAAGCCTTTTATGTAGATTTCATTTTAAGAATGCGTTATTTGTGTAGCCTTATAGACACGTTTTAGACGGAGCCTCGTACAACACCAGCCAACACAAGCCTCGCAGACACATATCCCGTCATTCCCATGAGGGCACGGCGCCCTTTAAGAAAATCGCATAGACGGTGGCGCCAGTTTACCCTCTAGGTGTTATAGTGAGAAACTCTATGACTTCACGTCGTGCCCGGCGCCGCTGTGATTACGAAATACCGTCTGGCACGACCTCATAGTCCAGTGTGCTAATACGTCTGATGATCTTATATGGTCCGGAATAGCGACGTAACAGTTTCTCGCTAAGTCCTCGTCGGCGTATCGGAGTCCAGACCTAAACACGGTCGCCGGGCTGGTACTCGACGTAGCGTCGTCGAAGATTGTAGTGTCGGCTGTCGGTCCTCTGCTGGTTCTTGATGCGCAGGCGGGCGAGCTGTCGGCCTTCTTCGGCACGCTGCAAATAGCTGGCAACGTCGAGATTTTCTTCGTCGGTGACGTCCGGTAGCATGGCATCAAGCGTCGTTGCCGGGTTCCTTCCGTAGACCAGGTTGAACGGCGCCACGTGCGTCGTTTCTTGCACGGCCGTGTTGTATGCGAAGGTCACGTGCGGAAGGATGGCATCCCACGTCTTGTGTTCGACGTCGACGTACATTGCCAGCATGTCGCCGATGGTCTTATTTAGGTGCTCGGTGAGGCCATTCGTCTGCGGGTGGTAGGCGGTGGTTCGGCGATGGCTTGTGTGGCTGTATCGCAGGATGGCTTCAGTTAGTTCTGCCGTAAAGGCTGTACCTCTGTCGTTGACGAGGACTTCTGCGGCGCCGTGACGCAGGAGGGTGTTCTCAACGAAAAATCGGGCTACCTCGGCGGCACTGCCTTTGGGCAAGGCTTTTGTTTCGGCGTAGCGCGTGAGGTAGTCCGTAGCTACGACGATCCATTTATTCCCGGACGTCGACGTCGGGAAAGGCCCCAGTATGACCATCCCGATCATCTGGAACAGTCGGCGAGGTGGCTCGATCGGCTGTAGAAGTCCGGCTGGCCTTGTCGGCGGTGTTGTGCGTCGCTGAGAGTCTCGGCATGTCCTTACGTAATGGGCGACGTCGGCAGAGAGGCGAGGCCAGTAGTATTTGTCTTGGATCCTCGCGAGCGTGCGGGAAAAACTGAGGTGTCCAGCCGTTGGGTCGCTTTGGAGAGCTCGGAGAACCTCTGGACGCAATGCTGAGGGTAACACGAGGAGGTAGTTGGCTCGAACAGTCGAGATATTCGTCTTTAAGAGAATGTCGTTTTGCAAGAAAAACGGCGCCAATCCTCGCCTGAACACCTTGGGCACAATGACGGTCTTGCCTTCCAGGCAGTCTACAAGGCTCATTAGTTCCGGGTCAGCTCGCTGTTGTTGGGTCCCAAGAAAGTGTCGTCATTCTGGTCGTCCTGTGGCGGCGGTTCGACGGGGCCGCCAGACAAGCAGACAAGGACTGATGGGTCCCGACAAAGTGTCGTCATCCTGGTCGTCCTGTGGCGGCGGTTCAACGGGGGCGCGAGACAAGCAGTCGGCGTCAGAGTGCTTTCGCCCGGACTTGTAAACGACGGTGATGTCGAATGCTTGAAGTGTCAGACTCCATTGTGCGAGGCGACCTGAAGGATCCTTCCAGTTAGCTAGCCAACACAAGGCGTGGTGGTCGCTGACAACTTTGAAGGGCCTGCCATAGAGGTAGGGACGAAACTTTGATGTAGCCCAGATGATGGCGAGGCATTCCTTTTCGGCTGTGGAATAATTTGTTTCCGCCTTCGACAGCGACCGGCTAGCGTAACTTACAACCCTTTCTAGTCCGTCAGTCCTCTGCACAAGCACAGCGCTGAGTCCTACACTGATTGCGTCGGTGTGCACTTCGGTATCGGCTTTTTCGTCGAAATGTGCAAGTATTGGCGGCGATTGCAGGCGTCGCTTCAGTTCTTCAAATGCTTCGACTTGCGGCGTCTCCCACTTGAACTTGACGTCGGCCTTCGTGAAGTACGTCAGTGGCTCAGCGATCCGTGAAAATTCCTTCACGAAGCGCCTGTAATAGGCGCGCAGTCCAAGAAATCTACGGACTGCCTTCTTGTCGGCGGGCGGAGGAAAGTCAGCGATGGCCGCAGTTTTCTGTGGGTCAAGGCAAACTCCAGACTTGTTGATGACGTGGCCCAAAAACAAGAGCTCCTCGTATGCGAAGCGGCACTTTTCTGGCTTTAATGTGAGTCCGGAGGTCTTGATAACTTGAAGAGCTTTTGAAGGCGCCGGAGGTGTTCCTCGAAGCTTGAGGCAAACGACGTCGTCCAAATAGACCCGAGGCAAGTCTGCCACTTCAAGCATGCCAGTACATTATCCATGACGCGTTGGAAAGTCGCAGGTGCCCAGCAAAGACCAAACGACAGGACCTTGAACTCGAACAGTCCGTCTGGTGTTATAAAGGCAGTCTTCTCCCGGTCCCTCTAGTCGACTTCGACTTGCCAGTAGCCGGTGTTGAGGTCCATTGACAAAAAGTACTTTGCGTTGTGGAGTCGATCCAAGGCGTCGTCAATACGTGGGAGAGGGTATACGTCCTTCTTCGTGATTTTATTTAGGCGACGATATTCGACGCAGAAAGGTATCGTTCCATCCTTCTTCTTCACTAACACCACGGGGGACGCCCACGGACTCTTGGATGGCTGGATGATGTCGGCGCGTAGCATTTCGTCGACTTGTTGCCTTATGGTCTCGCGTTCGCGCTCCGAAACTCGGTAGGGGCTCTGACCGAGTGGGCGGACATATTCGTCGGTTATGATGCGGTGCTTGGCGACAGAGGTTTGTCGAACTTTTGACGACGACGAGAAGCAGTTCTTGTATTGCAGGAGCAGAGCTTTTAGCTATTCTTTCTTATGATTGGGAAGGTTCTGATTGACGTCGAAAGTTGGTTCAGGTACTACAGTCATCGTTGCAGGTGCACTAGAATCCGTGAAGGCGAAAGCACCGCTGGATTGTACTATTTCGTCGATGTAGGCGACCGTGGTGCCTTTGTTAATGTGCTTGTATTCGTGGCTGAAGCTCGTAAGCATCACTCTTGCTTTGCCTTCATGTAGCTCACGTATGCCTCTAGCGACGCAAATTTCACGGTCGTGCAGTAAGTGATGATCGCCCTCGATGACACCCTCCATGTCTGTAGGCACTTCGGTACCGACGGAAATCATTACGCTGGAGCGAGGCGGAACGGTGACTTGTTCTTCTAGCACATTCAAGGCATGGTAACTGGTGTTTGTATCCGGTGGTGTCGCGTTGTGCGTTGAAAGCGTTATCGACTTGGACCTTAAGTCGATGACTGCACCGTGTTGGTTTAGAAAGTCCATGCCTAGGATAACATCCCTGGAGCCGTGCTGCAGGATTACGAAGCTCGCCGGGTAAGTGCGGTTGTTTACCGTGACTCGCGCTGTGCAGATTCCAGCCGGCGTTATTAGGTGGCCTCCCGCTGTCCGGATATCGGGTCTTTGCCAGGCCGTTTTCACCTTCTTCAACATGGCGGCGAACTCGCCACTGCAGACGGAATAGTCGGCTTCAGTGTCGACGAGAGCGGTGACGTTATGACCATCGAATAGCACGTCTAGATCCTAGACCATCGTCTGGCGTTACGGTTAAGTCGTGGCGTCGGATCACGGCTGCGTCTGCTTGCTGCGCTGCTGCTACGTCGCGTTGGTAGGTCTACTTTCGGCGGCGAAGTGTTGTCGTCAAGGCTCTTGCCAGGCGCTATGCTGATACCTCGTCATGATGATTCGCGAATTTAGTTCGTCGGCGGCGGAGTATCTTCAGCATTGCGTCGTACAGCAACCGCACCTCCATCGGTTGCTGCCTTTAGTTTCCCGGGTAAGGGCTAGGAGATCGGCCCCAGGTTGGGCCGGCATACAGCCCTTACCCGGCCCAACCCGGGGCGAGATGTAGCGGCCTGGTGACGGCGAGCGTGAGGGTCGTCGTGATTGCCACTGGGCTCTGGCGAGGTAGTCGGCGATGTCACGTGACCGCTCGCCAAGCTGTGGACGTGGCGCGCTGACGGCGAACCCTTGCAGGCCCACAAAATCAAGCTACACTCGAAGCACAACGAAAGCGATGAACACAGACGGCGATCGTCGAAATCTGATCAGTGGCGAAACGCGTCGGCTTTTATACATGAGCCATCGAAGGTCCCAGAATAATCCGTGGTACCCGCGTGTCTTCCAGAAAGTTCTAGATAATTCGCGTTGCTCATACAATCAGATGACATGAGCGTCGGTGACAAGAGACAACGGATAGAAGCATCGATAACGTTCCAGAAACTTCCGATACCTGCAGGCGCGTCCTGTGCCTAGCGATTACGTTTATCATTTGTTAGCCGGTGAAAAGTGGTCACCGGTGAAAGATAAACATGTATACGTGTCAATATGATTATGAAAGATTGAGTAAAACAATTTAAGACGTAACCTGCTTCCCTGTTCAAGCAAAAGGATCCAGTCAAGTTATTTTTTCCTCTTAGAAAGTGGTTGTATATCCCCAGGTCGAACAGTGTCGCGACGAATTGGACTTTTTCTAGAGCATTAATATGCAAAAAATTTGTTGTTGGGCTTTACGTGCCAAAACCACAATCTGATGATGGGGCACGCCGTGGTGGGGGACTCCGGATTACTTTAGTCCACCTGGGTTTCTTTAACGTTCACCCAATGCTGCATTGATACGCACATCAGAAACCGCATTCAACACAGGGCATGCCTACACCAACATTGGTAAAATTAGCTTTTTACGCTGCTCTTTTACGTTAATACTTATGTGTTTTAAACTTTGTTGCAAGTGAAGGGCATGCCCGGCATTTCTAACTACGGTATTGAGATGTTATGACCAAGAGCCATCCTCTGACAGCATAAGACCTAAGTATTTCACAGGTGAATTATTTTTTTTATTTCAATTGGCCACTTAACAAATACTCACATCTGATTTTGTAACATTTTTGTAGTGAAGCTAATGTCTACATAATTATTTATGTTTAGGACCATGCTATTAGTGACACACCATTTTTATACGCGCTTCAAGTCGGCCGCCTATAAAAACAATGGCTCATTAGATGCCCTTGCACACAGTACACAATCATCCACAAAAATTGTATCCCGGTTCAATAATGTCACACATATTGCCAACAAAAAACCTTGCACTCGGCCGCGCAAGGCTTGAAACAGCGAAGCTGTGTGATCGTAGTCCAGCTTTTTCCGGAAGTGCGCGCGAACTTTTCATCTTATTACTCATGTAGACGATAATTTCTTTTCGCGCGTCTCGGGCTTACGGCCGACACTGCGCGTTGCACAGCGCAGCTTGCAACACCGACACCGCGTTCCAGGAGACCCGCTCCGTGAATGCGTCGCTCTCTCTCTCTCTCTCTCTCGCTCTCATAGCACGCAAAACCTCTTCACCTCGCAGAGCACGAGCGTACAAACGCGCCAGCTGTGGAGGAATACGACGACGCTCGAACGCAATCATATGGTTAGCCTAAATGCATGTTCTGTATAGCCTACTGGTTCCGACGCTCGCTTTGGGACCGGAGGTAGGCGGCCTCGAAACCCACCTCTGCAAGAAAGTTTATTAATTTCTTTTTTTGGTCGTTTCTTGATACGCACCACAAATTACGGCTGGCTTAAACAGCTTCGCTGTTAAAAAAGAAATTCGGCAGAGACATTTCAAACTGCTTACGTGTGCCTATGCGAAAGCGATATATTCCCTTTGGTGTAGTTTTGTACGGAAAGGCGTTCCAGGAACTAGTTCCTTTTGGGAGGAACGGAGGAATGCCACCATTCCTTTAAGGCTCGGTGGAACTGTAACGGTAACTCGTTATTTTTGTAAAGGCACGGCAGAGGGAACGGCGTTCCTTCTGTAAACGTTCCACGGCACTAAACAGACGCACCGACGCACGCACGTATGCAGCACATCATGCAAGGCGCAAAGAACTACCGCTTGTCTGTCACGTGACTATGGTGCATTTTTTTTCGCGAGTTCTGCATTATATTTTTTTAATGACTAGGCTTTAAGATTGCCACGTGACGCTCCCTTCTGTAGTTTCTTTCCGCCATGGCGGCCTGTCGGACACTAACATCGAGATGTAACTCTTGCGGAGTTCAAACAAGGGTCTTTACTAAATTAAGAACATCTATTCTGAACGTTTCTTTTTCCGCTCATACTGCAATATTGGATCAGCATTCATTAAACGCCTAAGTATTGTTCCTTTCGATGCCGTTTCTTGTGCAGACATTCAATTATATCCTCCTGAGACCCCTTGTACAATACATTGCACATTGCCTTCCACTTTTTTTTTCGAAATTCACTCGGAAGTGATTACGCAAAATATTCACTCTGGGTGTGAACAACGGTGCATGTGTAACTACTGTAAAGAAGTGGTTTACTCATATTCTTGTCATCCGCTTTCGAGAAATTTGACAATAAATTGGTCTAGACCTCTGTGTCGTCCCACACGGCCGAAAGACTTCGAGGCGTATGTCGAAGTCACCGAGATTTCGTGAAAATACCGGACGCGGCAGCAATATGGCAATGTACTACACGTAGTTCCATCTTCATCTCAGCGTTCAAACAATGAAATGCAGTTTTACCACAGCTAACATGAGATCGGAGGGAAGAAGAAGAAGCCGAGGTGCGGACGTCCCTCACATCGGCTCTGTCGTTTTTGAATGTTTGTGCAGCCGTCTTTACCACCATCACGGATTCAAGCACATCACTGGATTTGTGAAGTCACCAGGAATTGGTGGGCACCTTACTTTAAGGTGGGACTTCCATTTTTGGACTTTTAATGACCTTTCTTGGTGCATCGAACGTGTGCGGCTAGCAAGGCCCAAGTAGGCCTACTGGCCCCACCGAGCCGCAATGGCGGAAACGCGCATGGAAGACGAAGACGCCACCGGATTAGAAGAGAATGAGGAAGATCTAGGCTGGCAAATTGTGACAAGCCGAAAATCTCGCTCCACCAGAAGGATTTCTGGTGATGGGAAAACAACGCCGCAGAGCCAGCAAGAGCAAGGCAACAACAGAAAGAACAAGGGACCTACAACCACTACGTTCAAGAACCGTATTGTCAAGGCATCGAGGATGCCCCAGTTGCCGCAGGAGCACAGCAAGATCGTCATCCGCCCCCGAGGAGGTCTCAACTTGAGCAAAGTTAGCACCACAGCGATAGGCGTGGCGGTTATTGAAGCATCGGGCCTGACTCCAGAACAAGCCCGAGAGGATGTCGTTTGCCCTAACTTCACGCAAAACATCGTGGTGGTCAGTACACCAGATCCCAGTCATGCTGCCAGGTATGTACGAATCAAGTCAATCATTATAGTGGAAACCGAATATGAAGTTAACGCCTACGAGACAGCTCCGCACACCACGTGTAAAGGTGTGATTCGGAGAGTTGACCTCAGAGACAATCAGGCCACGATAACGAAGAACATTGTGCGTGACTTTAACCCACTGGCATTGGCAGCCAAACGTATTAAATCGACTGACTCGGTCATTGTTTTGTTTGATGGGCTCAAGGTACCCAATTATGTCAGATATGGGTCGACCCTTGTGAGGTGTTACCTGTATAGGAAGCAGTTTGATGTCTGCTATGCTTGCGGAAAGATTGGACATAGATCAGATGTATGTCCAACACCGGACGTGGTTCAGTGCAGAGGATGTGGCACTCAAAACCCGGAGGACAATCACACGTGTGTGCCTAACTGCAAATTCTGTGGAGGGGACCACCCAACTGGAGACAAGACCTGCCAAGAGCGGTACCAAATTCCATACGTGGTGCGAATTCGACGACGTGAACGCAACAGATCTGCATCGAGGGCGACATCAGCTGAGCGGCAATGGGATGCCCAAACGGGCGCCAAGGAGCGCTCACGCTCAAAGAGCCCCACACGGTCAAGACGCCGCTCGCCGTCGAAGGGCAGAAGCCGCTCCAGATCACGTGAAGTGCAGGTGCGCTTTGAAGGAGGAAAGCAGAATGCCTGGCGACAAGACGACATCTGGAACAGCCTGGGCCGACAAAGTGAAAGGTACTGTGAGGGCTGCAGAGAGCGGTGCGGGGCAGCCGGTCGGAGATAATGATGCCAGGATAGAACAGCTGATCAAAGAAGTAACATATCTGAGAAAGGCAAATGAAGAACTTACTAAGCAGGTTGTAGAACTTCGCAAGAACTCGCAGTCTAGCTCCACAAAAGTAGCAATAGCCAAACCGGTGAATAATGACAACAGTCAGGAAGAAGAAAATTCACCAGCTCCAAAGAAGCGGGCAATAAGCCCAGTAGAAACGACAGTGTGCTCTGCTTTGGAAGAGATTAAGGAGGCGATTAAACAACTTAGAGATGCCACAGATAGAACTACCTTCAAAGTTGATAAATTATGGAAATGGAGAGTGACGACAGAAAAGAGGCTTTCAAAAGTAGAAGCGCAAGGCGAGGACGACGAATACCTACCCTCAGAAGCAGAGAGCATCAGATCGCTCCCTGGTGCGTCGGGGAGTTCTACGAAGCGTACTCTAGCGGGTAGCAGTAAGGCGGGTTCTATAAGCAATGGCTAGCAGGGGGAGCTTTACCGTGTGGCAATGGAATTGCCGAGGATTTCATCATAAAAAGCACCTCTCATGCAGTTGATAAAAACATCTCCAGATAAACCAAAAATAATTATGCTGCAGGAAACCTTGGCGAATGAGATCAGCCTATCCGGATACAAAGCGACATGCAGGGGCAAAGAGCCGGGTAGGGGGCTAGCCACGCTCGTAGATAAGAAAATACCATTCATAGAACATGATTTGCGCCTTGGACTAAACAAATTAGAATACTTACTTGTGGAAATCATTTTGAAAAGGAATAGAGGCAAACCGCAAAGCCTCTTTTGTCTCAATGTTTACAGCAGCCCTGGCGACATGAAACAAAGTTTCAGGGCACTTCTTAATAAGACTATGGCTGTTACTAAGCACGCTCCACTCATTATTGGAGGGGATTTCAACGCCCCACATCAAACCTGGGGATATCGCTGGAATACTAAGAAAGGGGATGGACTCTGGCATCTAGCTACAGATCTTAATCTCTCCCTCATCACTGACCCAGCTTATCCCACTAGGTGTGGTACATCTACGTGCAGGGACTCCACCCCAGACCTTAGTTTTGTATCAAATTTAGCGAACGCTGGCTGGAATAATTCCAATATTGATCTGGGTAGTGACCATTACATATTACAAATAGTATTGGAAACACCCAGTAATGAGATAAAGCACTTTAACTACATTGACTGGGATCTTTTTCGGAAAGCAAGGAAAAGCAGAGCTGAGACAGAGACAGGACAAAAGAAAAGACTCCAAACTTGGACCACTCAGCTCAGGGAAGATGTAAAGGCGGCAACGAAGGCTATTACTACTGAGGAGGATATCGAAATCATGGACAGTAGGCTGGCACACTTGATTGAAGCCAAACAATCTATGTTAAAAAGATGGAAAACGCAACGGCTGAACAGGAGACTCATGAAGCGTATAGCATTGTTGAATAGGGAGATTGAGGAACACGCCAGATATTTACAGCAACAACAATGGGATGAGCTTTGTAATACCATAGATGGTCGAATTAAACGAGGTGGAAATTGGAACTTACTTAGACATTTGCTTCATGAGAACGACACGATTTCTAATAGGAGAACAGCAGTAGCACGACTCGTCCATCGTGAGAGTCAGGACACAACGGACGAGGCCATTCTTGATCGGCTCGCAGCTAAGCATTTACCACTTAAGGATAGCAATGAGAGTACAGACCAGCCTGAATATACAGGGGAAGACTGTGAGCTTATGGATCAAGAGTTTACAGAAAGCGAAGTTCGCGCAGCCCTGTACGACCTCAACAGTAGATCCGCTGCTGGTCCAGATGGCATTTCCAATAGGCTTTTGAAAAATCTGGACGATGATTCTATAACGTATTTAACTGAGTATTTTAATGAACTCTGGAAAAACGGTGATTATCCGAAGGAATGGCGAATTGCTAACACAATTCTTATTCCCCAACCAGGCAAGCAACTCAATCTAGATAACCTAAGGCCCATATCGTTAACATCATGTCTGGGCAAAACCATGGAGCATGTCATACTTAATAGACTGACTAAGTATGTAGAGAACAGAAATGTTCTTCCGCATAACCTGATCGGTTTCCGTCCTGGACTTTCGACTCAAGATGCAATGCTTTTAATCAAACATCACCTTATTCTTGCTAGCCCGCTACATACGAGAGCTCTCCTAGGCCTAGATGTAGAAAAAGCCTTTGATCGCATCAAACACAAGGCCATATTGGATATCCTCTCGGAGATGGGATTGGGTAAGCGATTGCACAATATAGTCAAAGCCTTTCTCGGTTGCCGTTCTGCTTGTCTCAGGTGAGGCGAACTCCAATCGACAACCCTGGAACTTGGGAATCGTGGGACACCACAAGGGTCTGTCCTATCTCCCATGTTATTTAATTTGGCAATGTCAAAAGTGGCTCGAGGTCTCGCGCAGATTGAAGGTATCCACTTTGCAATATATGCAGATGATGTAACAATCTGGAGTGCTGAAGGTAATATGGGACAAACAGAGACCAAACTACAGGAAAGCATTTATGTGGTGGAAACCATACTTGAGGGTATGGGACTGAACTGCTCTGCTAAAAAATCAGAACTATTGGTACTGCGGAGCAGTAAGCGTGGGCGCAAGCCGAAAGGATATATCCCAGAGGAAGAACCCCGCATTGACATATACGCCAAGAATGGAGAGCCAATCAGGCAGGTGGAGACTATTAGGGTGCTAGGCCTTCTCCTGGAAGCGAATGGATCTAATCGCAGGATGATACAACATATCTCTAAGAAGTCTGAAGAAGTCATTAGACCTCTGCGTAGAATTACAAATAAGCATAAGGGGCTAGGAGAAGACAGTGCCATAAGATTGGTACATGCATTCGTATTTTGCCACTTCTCGTACGTGGCAGGCATGCTACAATGGACACAGGCTGATAAGAACAAGCTAAACGCTTTAATCAGACGACTTATAAAGGCTACACTAGGACTTCCCATCAGCACTGCCAATGATAGATTATTGCGCCTAGGGCTGCATAACACACTAGAAGAGATAGCTGAGGCTCAACAGGTGGCCCACCAAGAGAGACTAATGAGGACACGACCTGGAAGGGCGCTACTTGAAGAAATAGGCGTAGAAAGTAACAACCAAACCAACAAAGGAGAATTATTAACAGAATTGCAAGCGGTACTACGAGAAAAAATTAAGACCACCCCGTTCCTTAGGAACATGCACCCGACACATAACCTCGAGAGACGGAAGGCAAGAGCCAAGGCACTCCTTCAAGACATAGATCAACATAAGCAGCAGGCGGTATTCGTTGACGCAGCCTGGGTTAAAAATAAGGATGCATATACCTCCGTTGTTGTAGACACTCAAGGTAACATACGGGATGCCATCACCGTCTATACAAAGGACCCAACAGTAGCAGAACAAGTAGCCATCGCCTTAGCCATCCGGGCAAATCGGTGGACACATATTTACAGTGACTCTAGAACAGCCATACGCAACTTTACTAACGGATATGTGACACAGATAGCAACCAAGTTACTAGACAAGGTCGACAGTGAGAGGATCGAAATTCGCTGGTTTCCTGCACATCTGGGGGTGGTGGACGGAACTCGGAGAAACCTCAATGAGGTGGCAAATGAAGCAGCACGAGGACTTTCTAGCCGTGCTCTTCAAGACCGAGCAGCTTACACTTCACATGGGGAACACAGGGATCGATTATTAACATATAACGAAATCACGAAACATTATTATTTAAGCAGACGGGAATACCCATTGCCACACGGTAAACTTTGCAGAGCCCAAGCGGTCACATTACGTTTGCTACAGACAAGGACATACCCAAGTCCATATTTTATTAACAGGATCTATCCGGAGAGGGAAATTCAAACCAATTGTAATAAGTGCAATGGCATCATTACTCTTGACCATATGCTTTGGCAGTGCCCTGCGGTCTTCGCAGACTGTGACAAGGAACAAGAATGGTGGCGGCAATGCTACGAAGTGAATCACTCTCTGACCAATTACGGGTAGTTCAGAAGGCCCGCGATGTGGCTGAAGGGCTCGGCCTGACAGTCCCAACGTGGGAGCGGCCCGCGTCAACCCAGGGTTGACCTTCAGGACTCAATAAAGTTCTCCATACCATACCATACATACAGCTAACATGAGGAGATGATGGAGATAGTAATTTTTTTCCCGTACATGGAGGCGGAGCTTTTGGCATCTTTCCGTGGTATTATAGCACCCACCGACGCCGCAACGCGGGGCCCTTTGGTGGCGCTCTCAGCCGGTGCCATAGCGCCGGCTGTCAAAGAAGTGAAAAAATTAAGAAGCACAGCGCGTGCTCGAGGCGCAAGCTCGGCACGCCCAGTGTCGTTCTAGAAGCTAGCCACGCTGGTCGTCGCAGCCGCCGCTCGGCTCACCACCTTCGCCATTTTGACTAGGGACGACGGCACGGCTCGTACGGCTGCTGTCACGTCATCCTACAGTGGTGCTACACTATTGAAATTTTAAAAATTGTTTTTCAAGTTCATGACATAACAGGAGGCAATAAAAACTACCGTGAAGAGCGATTATGTCCCGTTGTTGTGTCCGGGTCTCAGGAGGCTATTGGTGCATGCGAGTAACTTTCTATTTGCAGATCTGAAGCGCAGTATCCTGACTGCGCATTTGAAGACCGAAGTGGAAAGCGCCGTATGTGTTGCACTTGTACTAGACGAGCACCAAAGTGGCAGTTAAACATGTCTGGAGTGTGTCCGAGTGCTGCTTGAAAAAAATTCGTCTAGGAGCGTTGCTTTGGATTCTTTTTATCTCTAGATAATGTGCCGCCGGCAATGTTCAAATTCTTATATATACTTAGTTTCATGTGAGATTTAAATTGCACACTTTATTTCGTCGCAAGATTATCCGACACCACATTTTAATTTCAAAAAATCAAAGGTAACGTTAATGTAACGACACGTTACAATGTTAGAAATGTAACTGGAACGCGTTCCATTCGCCTTAAAGTATCTTGTAACGGGAACTCGTTCCAAGATTGGGAAGGAACGAAGAACGAGCTTTCGTTCCTGTTTTAGAGGAACGTGTACAATACTGCTTTGGTGAAATCTTTTTTCCGCACGTTCCGCCTCCGTGCAAGTTCTCCCCTGCGTTCTAACGGCGCTTCGGCAAGGCCAAATGAAAACGCGCTAAACGTCTGAACGCACTCGCTTGCCCACGAGTTCGTAACTCGAAGGAGCGCTCCGCGGCGTTCAATTGGACATAAATGCAAGGGGTCAGGCAAGGAGACACCCGAAAGGCGAAGCACCAATGGCGATAGCAACTTAGTAGAGAGGTATACGGACTAAGGATAGTAGTTTTATCAGCTGTATAAACTTGGAGATGCAGCAGCACCCGCAACGCGCAGAACTGTTGTCGACGCCGTCGCCGTTTTGCCCGCGTTCGCACCGAACGCGCGCGGCGTTGGTGACTGTTGCCAGGGCCTCTGGGGGCGGCTCCGAGGTTTTCGACGAGATCAGAACGGGAAACTCGTCGAGCAGCGTCGGAAGTCTTTACCACCTTCTCGCCTCGCAACGTTTTTATATAAATACACATTTGGTGCCACAGCTAAAGGGTCTAGTTTGCAGGGGAGATGTGGAGAGGGTGTGGCAGCTTGCCCTTCTTTTAGGGGCGAAGCTCCTTATAGCGGCACCCGTTCCGTCCCCGTCGTAGTAGTAGTAGTAGTGTGTAACCAGTCTGAGAAAAATGAGAAAAAAATTCCGAAGTTGTGTCCGTAGCGCGGAATCGAACCAGGGACCCCTCGCTTCCGAGCGCGCGGCGTTAGCCCACTACGCCACGAAGCGGACATGGACACACGCACCACGATGGCAATAAATACCCAACATTAACGAAAGGCCGCGTTTCTAGCGCGTTTCTAACGCGTTTGTGCTAGCGCGTTACGGCCCGAGTAAGAAGCTGGTGTAAGACGCTGTGGCCTCTCCACCTTACCTTCAACGCGTTTCGAACGCGCTGCCCAAAGCGGTGGCAAGTCAAGTTCAAGTCGAGGAGCGTTTATGAATACGGGGGGTATACTCTCTCAGTAGTCATGTGATGGCGTCGGCAAACGCGGTGCACGTTCCAGCATGTGTAAATGGCTGCGTAAGACGCTGTGGCCGCTCCCCCTTACTAGAGAGTACTGCACGTTTCTAACGCGTTTGTGCTAGCGTCCCCTTAAGCGGGAGATCCGATGATTCCCTCCGGAGCTTCGCCCACTCATCATCATTGACCTCGTGGATCTGCTGTCATTTTTTAGGCCGCGCGGCCTAAAAAAGGCTGTCGCGTGGAGGGCATCTTGCTCCTTAAATCGCTCGTCAATTTGGCGAGCAAATTCGTCTAGACGGATAGTGAGGTTGGAGAATTGTTGGGTGAAGGCTTGGATGGGCGTCTGCACCACGGCCTGAATTTTGGCCTCCACGAGTTGTTCGAATTGTGGGGATAGGGCCGGGGTTGCCGCGGCCGATGTTTATTTATTTATTTATTTATTTATTTTACCCTCAGGGTTTGCACATTACAGAGGGGAGGGGCATATTACAGACAAAAAATTGGAAAAAACAGTTGATACAATATAAGGAGCATGAACAGTCACCAAATCAATACAAAAATTAAACAGCTGCAACTGAGATAAAGCAGAGTAATTTGAACATCTAAAACTAAAACAACAACAACAAGCAAAAAAAAAACAGAAGAACAAATTAAACACAAATAATTAAGCAATGTTAAGCATGTTATTCAAAAAATCCTTAAAGCGCGATGTATCCGTGATAGCTGTAGCTGCTTCTGGCAGCTGATTCCATTCGGAGGTGGTTCTAGGTAAAAATGCATGTGAATAGGTCACAGTTCTACAACGAGGAACATCAACTTTTTGGGGGTGGTCAATTCTAGATGAAATGAATGGAGGGGATTTAATGAACTGATCGCGGAGATGATTGTTGTGATAGTAAATTTTATGTAAAAGAGCGAGCCGGGCTATTCTACGCCGAATTGTAAGTTCTGGAAGGTTAAGTAGTGACTTCATCATGGTAACACTGGCTGTGCGGTCATAATTGGATAAGATGAAGCGAACGGAACGATTCTGCACTCTTTCAAGTTCGTTTATCAGTGTAGTACCACCGGGATCCCACATAGATGATGCGTACTCAAGTGACGGACGAATGTAAGTCGTGTAGAGAAGCTTTTTAAGTAATGGGGGTGCCATGTAGAAGTTTCTTCGAAAGTACCCAAGTGATCGGTTAGCTTTGGCGATGATGTACCTCACATGATGTTTCCATGATAGGTTACTACAAATATGAATACCGAGATATTTGTAAGATGAAACAGACTCAAGAGGCGTGTTATCAAAATCATAGTGAGGTGATGCTAATGAGGTGCGAGATACGCGCATTGATTTGCATTTCGAAATGTTCAATTCCATGTTCCACGTTTGACACCAGGAAAGTATGGTATTTAAGTCGGTCTGGAGTAAGGCAACATCGTCTTGGTTAGTTATTTTTTGATAAATTACACAGTCATCCGCAAATAGGCAAACCTTTGATGAAATGTTATCGGGTAGGTCATTCATGAAAATTAAAAAAAGTAAGGGTCCCAATACAGACCCCTGGGGAACACCCGATAGCACTGGCTGGACTGGGGAATCAACAGTATTTGCAGAAACAAACTGAGTACGGTTAGAAAGGAAAGCTCGAATCCAGTTAAGAACATTAGGATCTAGATTTAATTGGCCGAGCTTAAAAAGTAGTAAGTGATGATTAACCTTGTCGAATGCTTTAGAGTAATCTAAAAAATACAGTCTATTGTGAATCCAGAATCAAGTAAATAATGGAGGTCGTTAGTAAAGACCAAAAGCTGTGTTTCGCACGAAAAATTCTTGCGGAAGCCATGTTGTGAGGGTGTAAAAAACTGGTTCGACTCAAGAAAATTAACAAGGTTAGTGAAAATAATGTGTTCAAAAACCTTACATGGAACAGATGTGAGTGAAATTGGACGAAAATTTGATGGATTATGTGTTACCCCAGACTTGTGAACTGGCACAACTTTACCAATCAGCCAGTCTTCCGGAAGGCTAGACAGCTGCAGGGACTGTGAAAAAATACATGCCAAAATAATAGAAGAGTATTCAATAGTGTTTTTCAAGAATTTCGTACTTATGCTGTCAACGCCACAGGATGATGAGTTTTTCAGTTTCTTAATGACTGCACGAATACCCTCAGAAGTAATAAAGATGGCGTCCATGGGTAAGTAAGGACGTAATGGCAAGGTATGTTGTGCATCGGTAACTACTGGGCGAGAAAAAGCCTTTATAATGTGTCATTTAAGACAGACGCGCATTCTACGTCAGGCACGGGTTGTCCTTCCGTCGTTAGCAAAGCTATTGCACTGCGCTCATTGCCCTGTACGACACTCCAAAATTGTCTAGGATTATTTTTTAGCATATCTGGAAGGGTGCGATTAAGAAAGGAAAATTTAGATCGTTTCATTTCAGATAAGTAAGTTGTGGTGGCAGATTTATAGGCTGACCAATGTTTATCCGACCGAGATTTGATAGCAGCGCGATAGAGCCTTTTCTTACGGTTAGAAAGACGGTTTATGTATGTATTGTACCACGGGGCGCTCGTATTCGAAAAAACTTTCTTGATAGGAATGTATTTAAAGGTTAGTTTTGAAATTTTCGTTTTAAATAAGTCCCAGTTGCTTTGCACAGATCGTTCAAGGTAATCAGATAAGAACTCATCTAAAAAGCAGCACAATTCATTGTTAATCGCGTCGAAATCCGCTTTTTGTAGTCGCGTATTGTTTTGAGCTGCTTTCGCGCGCGTGAGAATGGTAGTGAAATCTTCGCTTGAATAATTTCATGGTCACTGATACCAGGCGTATTAGACACACAAGATACAATTTCCGGTGATGACGTCAAAACAAGGTCAAGAATTGAAGATGTATTATTTGTAACGCGTGTAGGAAATTGAACCAGCTGTGTCAAACCAAAATCAGAACAGATGTGAAGGAAATGGTCCGCTTCAGCTGAATTAGGCGATGAATATGAGTACGAATTTGACCATACAATGTTAGGAAAGTTGAAATCACCTAATAGAATGACTGGCGCTCCGGGAAACAAAATGTTCACGTGATTCAGGCAATCATGAAGGTCGTCACAAAAATTGGAAACCCAGAAGGAGGACGATAGCAATGTTGGTGTGGCCGAGGAGGTAGTGGGAGTTGCAGCCCTCTTCTTGGCCGGCAGTTCGCGAGTAGGAGGAGAAGGTAGTAGGAGAGGGAGTTTATGAGCGGCCGAGATCATTGTCGCCGGAGTAGGGGTGAGGACCTGCAGGAAGGCATGCAGCTGCGACTGAAGGCGTTGGTTGGTGTTGTGGAGGGAGGCGAGCTGTGCGCGGACATGCAACATTTTCTAGAGGGGGTTGGCGGAGTTCTGGCAGACTACGTCTGCCCAGCTCACCTCATTGGTGTGGCGGCCGGGTTCCTGTGCAGGTGGTTTTTGGGGGACTGGAACTGGGGGTTGCCTGAGTCCGGTTCAGGAGTGGGATCAGGCCATAGGCTTGGTACGGTTGGAGGGCTGTTTCAGGAGATGGCTACGGTTTCAGGCTGTTTCAGATGTAGCACCTATATAGTACAGAGGAGTAGTAGAGGTGCTTGGGCACCCAGTCTTGTTCGAAAAGTCTTGTTCGAGGTAGTGGTGTCGGCGTTGTGGGTCGGGAGTGTTGATGAGGACGACGTGTTGGAGGGTGTTGATGATTACGGTGTCTGGCTTGGCCTCTTGGTGTCCGAGGCGGGCTGCTTGCAGAATTCCATCGCGAAGCGCAACGCCGTTCACGGTCCGAATGGTTGAGGCCGCCACGGGGACGGAGGATGATTTTATGATCGTTAATGGGTAGCTTGGGGTGGCGTAGGGCAGAGAGGTGGGGCGGCCGGGGCCGGCTCCTCGCCAGAGCTTGAGGCGTAGATGGCTGCATACATTTTCGGCAGCGACGGAATTCGGAGTAGCGGTGCAGCGGGAGTTGCGAGTCGAGCTAGGATGAGTTGGCTAGGATGAGTTTATCCGGTCGTAGGGGACAAAGTCGGGTCTCCTCCGCGCCCCGCAGGCCCGGTTTCGATTCCCGCCTAGATCAAAATTTACCTATTTTTATTTTCAAAGGGATTAGTTTACTTTGTTTACATGAACCTACCTGCTAAATTTGTCATCAATTCGAGCATTTTTTACGCGTTTTTACTCTTTGCCGTCGGGCCATTTTTGGTAGCGTCATTCGGTCACACCGCCGACTACAACTACGGGTTTTCGCGTAATGGGGAATATAATGCTTTCGCATTAAAAAAGTGGAATGAATCGGCCCCAACACGAAGCCTTGCGGCACACCAGACATAGCAGCAACATCATCTGAGCAACTCCCATTCAAAACAACTCTTCGACTTATACCTGTGTCACACGGGTACATTTGGAAGGCCTTCCAGTCGACGGCCTTCGAAACGCCACAACTCTATCGACTCGAAGGAGTTGTCGCGCTGCTACACGGCACTTTTGAAAGGCCGTTGAGTGGTTCAGCTGCAGGCGTTTCTCACAAAATTGCGTGGCGCTGCGGATCTTTATTTTCGTTTTCATGTAACCAAAAGTTAAAGAACATTATTACCACTTAAAAACGCTATAATTTATTTTATGTTGCGAAATGGCGGTGATATGACGGAATCCGGCAACACATGGAGTAGAGGGAGAGTGTACTAACAACATGGAGGAAGGAATGAACACAAGCACGTCGCTGTTGTCGAGAGTATGTGCAGTTCGCACATATGAAGTGGCGAAAATAGTTTATTGAATAATTAATAACACTCATGTATAGTATTTTTAGAGCATTTTGGTTGGATTTGTTCTTTCTAACCGTGAGTACGAGCACACTGTGAACGAGACGGCATGTTCGCGCTGTTTCCGCTTCCGTTGCTCAAAGGCCATCCAGATTTCAATAGAGTTGTAGGGTGCTCCGTTGACTCGATAGATTATTGACTCGGCGGCCTTCGAAACCGCACGTGTAGCAGCTCGAACTTGACCTTTGAGTCAACTGACTATCGGTTGGAAGGCGCTCCAAACGCCCGTGTGACACGGGTATTAGTTACTTAACAACACGGAGTTACAGCCTGTATATTCATAAAATATTCACGTGTTCATAGTACCGCTAATTTTACCTGGTCAACCTATTACCGCTAATCTTACCTGGCATATCGACATTATTAACACTGCGGATCGAACGTTGGGTTATTGGCTCCTGTACACTTATAATGCCACCATCCTCTCTCATGTTACTATAGAAAACACTAATAGGAACAAAATTTGAGTATAAATCCAATGTGTGAAATTCCATTGTATTTATTACCTCATTAGAACTCAAATTTACTCCACTCGTTTTATATGTTCAACTTATGATCGAATAGCTACTCTAGCCCCAAATAAAGCTAAAGTTGAATTTGTAACCCGTAAACTGATACAGTCGAACCCGGATATATCGAATCTGAAGGGGATCACAAGAAGTTCGTTATATAGGTAATTCGGTATATAAAATAATAGGCCTTCAGGTAAGCGGTGGCTTACCGGTTAGTGCATCTGAGAGCCGCTAACTTACTGCACGCAACATGGGGGAAAAAAAGCAAGCACACTTTATTTACCCGCAAAAAAATGCTGGTTCACTTTCAACTTCATTGAAAAGTCCAAGCTGATTCTTTCTTTACACTTGTAGCGGCCATCGCTTGCGGAAAATAAACTCGTGAATAGGCACTCAACCCACACTACGACGCCTCCAAAATCGGATAGAAGGAATGTTGACGTCCGAGGTAGCATGAGGGCTAGCTGAACAGCCTGACGGGGCTCAACTGACTGCAATTTCTCTTCTCCACCTCCAGGTGCCAGAATACCTCAAAGTGTACAAAGGAGTGCACTATGAGGTCTTCTGCGTGGCGCCGCGTTCGATGTATCGAATGTGCTGGTGAACGAGCGTTCTTTATACGCGTGCACCAGCCCGATACATTTGCATGAAATTTTCAAGGGGATTTTACAGCTGTTCGATATACAGAATAATTCGTTATAAGTTGGCTTGATATATCCGCGTACGACTGTATCTCCGTCACCATATATATGGCATCGTATTGATCAGCTGTACAAAATACGCATCAGATTTAGTCACATTAACTTCCTTCGGCTCTTTCTGGCCTCGCACAGCCCTTGAATGGTATCGCCTCCCCAAAGAAATCATAAAGAGTACAAACAAACGCAAGTTTCATGCAACATCAACTACCGTACGTTGTGTAATCTGAATTTGTTAATTACGTACTGTGTTCCTTTTAAATTCTTTGTAAGGTCAGGTAATATGGTATAATTGTAAAGCTGCCTTCGTCGTGCGCACTGAACTTTTTTCCATGTACCGCCAGCTAAAGTATATGATTAGAAACTTACTTTTTAATCATTGCATTATTTGTTTAGCCTGCTCAACCCACTTCCTTCCGTAATGCCTTCGAGTGCTGACGGCGCAAATAAATAAATTATTAAACTGTAAAAAATGTTTCTTGGATGAGAGGTGGTCACCTCCGGCAATGTTTCATCATCATCATCAGACTGTATTTATGTCCATGGCAGGACGAAGGCCTCGCCCAGCGATCTCCAATGACCCCTATCCGGCGATGTATAAAATATGCGCATTATTTAAAGCTACATAGTTTAACACTACGTAGCTAAACTCAGTTATTCTTCTGAAATAACTAGTGAGTTGTTCCTCTTAGCCGCGTATTTTGTGTGTGCATGAAAGTCTCTCGTTTTATTTGCTCAAATGACAACCTAATTAACAAGCTTTTGAAACTTATATCGCTTTGGTAAATAAGTTGCTATGTGTTTTTGGACTCACGCGCTAAAATAAAAAAAAAACGTACATTGCTTTATAAATGCAGTGAATGAAATTGCTGCGAAAAGACAAAGCCGTGTAATACATTTGAGCTTTTCATTACATGCCTATAGCCAGGAAGTTTATGCAACCAAATGATTGTGTATTATTACATTCTCAAATTCCTACGGCATTTCCCCTATGTGGAGAAGCTAGTTTAACTTTTAAATGATTCACAATTCGACTTTGTGATGTTTCGACCATATATTTGATAGATAGAAATGTGCATGACCAATAGGAACATATGTTGGAGGCAAAAATTCTTAGCAAATTTTGCAAAATAATCTGTCTTTACCAACTGAACAGCATATTTCTACCCTGGAACAGATAGGAAATTGAAATGAATCACATGCATAAAAGTTTGCAGTGCGAGTATTATGAAGTACAGTTTCAGTTTTATTTCTTTCAATTTATGATATATGATAGTTGATGTGATGACTTCAATTTCCTGTTTTATGTTTAGGCTACTGACACTGCACAAACCATATTTTTTGTCATAACACGGAATACAGGCCGCAGAGTGCGGCTCATAAACACATCGGGATAATGAGGTGTAATTTGTGGATACATTTCTCGCTATGGGTAATATAGGAGCCCCTTTCTCGCAAATATGTCTTGGTTGAGAGCGCGTGTGCTGAAAGTAGACTGATTGTCCGCGCTTTCCGTGCAGCTACCGAAGCGACTGTGACAGCCTTTCGCTGTTTAAAGGTTTAAGCCTTTCGATGCCAAGCGCCTGAAATATACACAAATATAGCGCTTGTCCAGAACCAGAAAGGTCGCAAGCATCATGCGAAGTGAGGGATTACCCTTGTGCGGGTTAGTTGCGTCCTTGAGCAAAAAAGAAAAACCGGGGAGTGACAAGTCATTTTTAACGATGGGCTGTCGCTCTTATCGTTATCACAAATGACGACTTGTGGCAACGTACTGCGCTTTGTCGGGAAGCTGTTATGGTTCATTCTTTAGAAAGGGTATTTATTTTTTTCCGCAACGTAACTTACGTCATCGGGGCCGATTTTAAAACATAAAGGTCTTGGGTCAGGCGGTGGTACCTAGGTGACATGAACGCCCGAGAAAAATGGACTTGTACAGTCACTTTCTTTTGGAAGCGCTGATAACGTTGTAATTTTAACCACAATAGATGGCATTTTTCCTAACAGCTTAACAGAAGGCTAATCAGTCCTCATATTAATAAACTTATAACTTTTTACCAGAGGACACTCTCAGACGACTTCAATATATTTACAATAAAGGGCTCCATAATTTCCACCATGGCTTTACGTAGGTACGTTGGCGCACTTCATGTAATAATCCCAGTCAGCCTACTCACATATAGCACATTACTAATCACATCTACCATGGCCTCGGCTACATCCCAAGAAGCAATTTCCTACCTATTTTGATTACTTAAGACTCGGTAGGCTTAAGACAGGCCAAAATTCGAATAGGAATGCGTAGTATGGAATTAGTATGGAACCTACAGTGATCTAGAACGTATGCATTACACTCGAGTCTGTCCAGAATTAGACAGTAACATTCATTTACTCTGACTATTCATCTATCATCAGTGTTAATAAACAAAACGCATGCGGTGCCGATCTTTCCCCCCACCTCACCCCAAATTCAGCTGGGCGCAGGCTTCCACCCTGCGTCTGCTCCAAACAAATACGTACCCTTCACTCGCCCGCCTCCACCTTATATTCCCTGAAGTCTACAGTACACCCAACTGCCGGTGCTGTGGCACTCACCCGGCTACGCTTCCGCATGTGCTGTGGGAGTGCCCAGCACTGTACACACACATTAACACCACGACCCCCTCGTCGAGGTTGCGTGAGGCTCTGCGGAGCTCCGCCCTCGACGACCAAACCTGGGCGACCCAGCACGCCCGTGAGGCGGCGGCGAGGCAAGCCCTCGACGTCCCCTCATGGGAGGCTTAGGCCCGGCCATCATAAAGTGCTGGCTCTACAATAAATGTTTATTCCTCCTTCTGAGCTTCTATCGCTAGGTTTGCGTCGTGACGGCGCCTGAGCTTGCACAAGTTCTACAATTCTACGCTCCAATATCCCATCACCAAGAGCTCGGCGCTTGTCATCACAAATAAGCTAAAAAGCAACCTCGCCTTCAGAACGTATAGTCAGCGTCACAAGCTTTCGTACCCCGGAAGGTGAAAAAATATTTATATTTCTACGCCTTAGTCACGCATCGTAGTATTCGGATTTACAGCGTATACTGGTCTAGAGTAAACAAAACAAAAGTTTTGCATAGTTTTACTGGCTGCGGGGTAGCTGCGTTGAAAATAAACTTATTTGCAGAACCTCGGCCGCGTAAACTTTTGGCGGCGACTGTGCGATTGAACACCTGCATTTTCTTTATTCTGAACACAATTTTTTTAATGAATGGCCTTCCACCCAACGTCATGCAGTGCTTACACCTGGTTAATTTTCAGGACAGCAGACTCAGACATGACTTATTAAGTAGAAGAACTGAACTATATGTAGCACGTCATTATTATCACCAATCAGGTGTAATAAATATGTAAAAAAATAAAGGATAATAACATTGCCTACGAAATTTTACTAAAATCTCAGGACTACTTCAAAACTTCGCCTGTTCGTCTTGTGTACGTCCCTATACTTTCTAGCAAACTGAAAGGGAGAAATTCAAGGGTGAAATTGACATCTCTTGTGGCACCATGGCAGAAAAGGGAAGGTGTAGCTTAGTGGGCCCATATGAAAGGATCAGCTGCGATTGTGCTACTCAAGCACAAGGAACGACACTTTTGTATTTTTTTACAGGCAGTAAAGTGATAAATGGTGTCCGTGGACGCTGTCGTGATCATGACAATACCACCGTACCTATATGGGCCATAAATGATTCTAATAAGGGAACATTTCTGCAAACCCTGATGGTCCTTTCTCATGTTTCTTCAATCGTCCAAACACGTTAAATTTAGCGTAGGAGAAAATTCTTACAGAATTACTGAAGAATTGTACCAGTAATTATATCATGGTGCTGCGATCTGATTCAGCAATAGAGTTAGTTAAGAACAGAACAGCAGAATGCCATAGTAACTTTGGTGATTCTAGCCGAAAAAAATGTCTTCTTGCAACGCTTTGTGGGCATAACTCAAAAAGGGTGTGGTCTGTGATTGGAATAGTTCTCTATTTTTACACGACAAACTACATTAACACGCCCCGGTGTCTTTTCGCATTATTTCCAATACTCCTCTGCGTACGTCGTGGTAAAAGGATATGAAGACCTTTAGTATTTCGGGAATTTCGTGAAGGTATATGGGAATGGTTCAAATGATAAGACACGTGCGCTGCATATTGAGGATAGAATGTTTATGTTTCGAGGTATTGGTTTGTACTAAGCAAAAAAGCTTGTGAAATAATTCGGACAGCCTTCATTTGCACCGAAGATCCGGTACGCAAAAATTCTGCTTTGATATAATGCAAATATACTCAGTCAAATAGCTTCTGTATTCCTTTGTAAGAATACTACATCTGGGGCTGCAGCCAAGTTTTCTACTTCTGCGTCTTTTAATTGCCCTCACGGGAAGCTATTTATTTTTGTGGTACGTTTCAGGCTGAACAAAAGTCGCACAAACACGCTTTCCATGACATAGCTGAATAGGCAAAAATATTTCTTAGTAATGTCTTCATAAATGTTTGCCTTGAGAAAGAAATCAACTTTGAAAACACAAAGTTGGGTTTATTGTCTAAAATACATTACACCTAAAGTGCAAAAGAAGTTTGGAAGCACGTTCGACATGTTCACGAAACCAGCCAGCTATTTTTTAGGAAGACGTTGGTACAGTAGAAAGAAACGAAACAAGAACCGCAACTAAATGACCTGCGTTTCGGAATATGCCATCTGGCGGGAAACCGGCCAAACTAAGCAGCGACAAAAGGATAAAAAAAATAGCGGCGCCGCTGGCTTCGAACCTGCGAACTGCCAATCGTGGTATCAGCGATCCTAATCGGTGGTCGCGCAGAACGCTCGGCTATCGGTTTGTGTGCTACCGGAGGCAAAAACTAGGTTTATATACGTACCACAATAAATTCTGTGACCTTGTTATGAAAACTGCGATTTTGGAACGACTTTTTTGCCATTTCAAGAGTTGCTGCTGCAACTAGCTGAAAGCCGAGTCATTGAAGTTGATAAATCCCCAATAATACGTCGATCGATGCAATAGGCTCATCGCAAAATGCTTTTTACTGGCCAAAAAAGCCTCCAAAATTTGGCCTTTTCCATAGACTCCCATACTTCGAACTTCGCCCGCAATT
The DNA here is from genome assembly GCF_013339745.2 of Dermacentor silvarum. Lineage (NCBI taxonomy): Eukaryota > Metazoa > Arthropoda > Arachnida > Ixodida > Ixodidae > Dermacentor > Dermacentor silvarum. The sequence goes on from NW_023606572.1 coordinate 41,584, forward strand.
TGGAACGGGTTTTCTGTCGTAAGTAATGGTACCGCTTGCATGAGATGTCGGGCTAAGCTCCTAGAGCCTATTTCCACGGTAATATTTTGAAAGATGGCTTCTATGATTAGTTATTTGGGAAAAACGACGCTCTCCCATAGAAAATGCGCATGTTTTCAGAGGCGGCCGCTAGAGGCGCTGTTCGGCGATGTCCCAGATTCCTGGTATTGGACGACGGCTTCGACGAAGCTGCAGCAGTGATGGTTCCGTTGTTGCGAGCGCTTACCCAGCACCTCCACCACTTTGTTACGCGCAAAGGACCGTTTGTAAACCTTACAGATGAAGGGGACCGTTTTTTTAGGTCGCGAAGGTAAGCGCAAGAGCGGCTGGCTGGTTGATGCAATCAGCATCGTCCTCTTCCTCTTTTCCAACCCGCGACTGCAAGCACGTTCACCAGTCTTCGTTTTCCTCACGCGTAACAATATTATGACGTCTCTGTTGGCACGACGTTTATTCGGCCCGAGTACTCGGGAGCGAACCAGCAAAAGCACACACCCGATGATGATGACCACACATAACTGAAGATGAGGATCCAGCAACGTAGAATGATGATGATAATATACAGATGAAGAAGACGTGCGTAATAAACGCCCACACTAATTTCCCCCGCAGGTGAAGCGGCCATCCTGGCCACAGGTCAAGGTGACGAAGAACGCCGCGTGAACGGTTTCGTGCGAGAGGCATGAACGACCTCATTACTGCTGCGACAACGGCGGTATGTTGCGGCGACAACAAGTCACGCGATAATTGACGGGCGATGTCTGCTCCAGGACTAGTAGGGCCCGATGAATCGCGGCTGGAACTTGTCGCACAAACCAGGCGCGCGAAGGGGTGTCAATAGAAGTATTTCGTCACCAGGTCGGAAGGAGACAATGCGATGGAAGGTGTCGTAAAAGATCTTCCGGTCTTGTGCCTGGCCGCTGTGTTTACGCGAGCACACTGGCGACACTGGGCGAGTGGTGGTCGAAAAGCGCCAGAGAGGTGGTCTATCATACGCCGACAATGGGTGAGCCCGTTAGCGAGATGCAAATGTTTGATCATCGTCCGGAGAAAGGCGGTCTATTGAGGCTAGAGAGGAAACCGGCGTAAAAGTGACATCCGGAGAGCTGCTTTGCGACGCAGTTGCCGAGGTTTGAGTGGGTGCGCAGGACTCGGGCAACGAGAAAGAGCGTCAGCGTCTCCGTGTTTTTGCCTGACTTATGAATAATGTCAAAGTCGTATTCTTGCAAGCGGAGAATCCTGCGACCCAGGCGTCCAGTCAAGTTCTTGAGACTGGAGAGCCAGCATAATGCATGGTGGTCCGTAACAATTGTAAAACGCCCGTGCAAATAGGGACGAAACTTCTGTACGGGCCAAACAACAGCCAGGCACTCCTGCTCAGTTATCGTATAGTTCTTCTCGGCATCGGTCAGTACGCGGCTGGCGTATGCAAGGCACTCTCTCGCGCGAAGACTCTCTCGCGCGAAGACTGTAGCATTGCAGAATAAGGGCACCGATGCCGTAGCCGCTAGCGTCTGTGTGCAAGATAGTCGGTGCAGTCTCATCAAAATTGCAAAGCACAGGCTCAGACGGGAGGGCGCCCATCAGCATGTCAAAGGCTGCTTCACATTCTTGAAACCAGAGAAAGGGTACACTGAAACCAAGTAACTTGTGTAGCGGCGCAGCGATGGAGGCAAAGTTCCGTATAAAGCGACGGAAATAAAAAGCGACGCCAAGGAAGCTTCGCAAGTCTTTAGGCCTTTCTGGGCGGGGGAAGCGAAGGACCGCAGTAATCTTGTCAGGGTCAGGACGTATGTCCTCCTTCCTCATGACATGCCCCAGGGCCTTAATAGATCTGCTGGCGAAACGGCATTTCTTCGTGTTGAGCTGAAGACCGGCGTAGGCAAGGCACGTCAGAACTTCATCTAAGCGTTGCAGGTGCTGAGGAAATGTTGACGATAAGACGACAATGTCATCCAGGTAGCAGAGGCAAGTTTTCCATTTCAGGCCAAGCAGCACGTTGTCAGTCATGCGTTGAAATATCGCAGGTGTGTTGCATAGCCCGAAAGGCATGAGGTTGAATTCATAAAGTCCATCTGGGGTGGCAAACGCTGTTTTTTTATCGTCTTCGTGCATTGGAATTTGCCAATAGCCGGAACGCAGATCGAGGCTTGAAAAGTATTCTGCACCTTGTAGTGAATCAAGGGCGTCGTCAATGCGAGGCATAGGGCATATGTCCTTTCGAGTGATCTTATTCAGGGCCCGGTAATCGACGCAAGAGCGCACGGAACCGTCTTTTTTTTTCGAACCAAAACCACCGGAGATGACCAAGGGATAGCCACTGTGGTGTTTTGCGGAAGGAGAATTTTCTCCGATGTCGCGTTCGTGGCGGTGACAAGTGCCGAGCCATTGTAAAATCAAACTACACCTGGTGCAAAAGCGATGCCTTTACGAAGGCAACGCGAAGAGGGCAAGACCAAGACGTCACCATGGTCGATATCGGTCGACATAATGGTAATAATTCGCTGTCGGCCGGGAAGCAGTTCGGTATATTCCGCAGCGATCAGGCGCAACGGCGTGTACCTGTCTTCCCCAAGTAAGTAGTCGGTGTCCGTAAGATGGACGACGCGTTGGCCACAACAAATAGCCGCGGAAGCAGAAGAGAGAAAATCCCACCCTAAAATAAGTTGATGAGCGCACGGGGACAGCACAGCTAATTGTATATGGTGCAGGATATCATCGATCAGGACATGAGCAGTACAACGAGCGGAAGGTCGAACAGTGTTCCCTTGGGCTGCAACTAGCGTGGACCCATCGTACGGCATCGTGACTTTCCTGAGACGGGAACATAAATCTTCGTGAACAACGGAAATTGTCGCGCCTGTGTCCACCAAAGCATCGACGGGCACTCCTTGGACAAACACCCAGAGCATAGTGGACGGGCGCGCTGGAGGAATTTCAGTCCTGATGTCGTATGCAGTTCGTCCTCCAAAAACTGCATCGCATAGTTTTCCGGAAGAATGTTAGAGTTGAGGGAGACAGGCCGTAGTGGTGACGTGGAGCGGCGGAACAGCGAAAGGGGGCGGCGCCTCGCTGAACGATAAATGCTTCGGTCTTCAGTCGATGCAGGCGGAGAAGTAGAGCGGAGTGGAGGTGAAGAGAAACGCCGGCTTTCAGAGGCTCCACTGGAAAAGTTGCGTTCGGAGTTGTATCCCCGACGCTCGTCCTGCTGGCGCTTGCGGCAGAAACGTGAAATATGGCCGCGATAGCCGCAGTAATAGCACGTAGGACGTGACGGACGCCATCGCGGATAGTATAGGGGCTAGGTGCTTCGGGAGGCAGTGCAGTCAAATGGGCCGATGAAAGCTCGGGCGGTATCGACGAGATGCTTACTGGAGGCGTGGCAGCAACCGACGCGAACGTGGGTAGCGGCACCGTGGAGTTTGCGTTACCTGGAGGCGTGGCAGCAACTTTTGCGTACGTTAGTAGGGGACAAGAGACGGAGGGTTGCACGCGCGTGCAGCAAGTCAAGGATGCCAGTTCATCCCTGATGATGTCACGCAAGGCCGTGCTAGAAGGCACACTGGGTCACCACGGTGACAAGCCCATAAATTGTAATTCTTCGCGTATCATAGCTCGTATCATGACACGCAGATGTGGGTCCACCGTAGAAGAATAGTCGCCAACGTCCGGCTGAAGGCTAACAGACTCAAGTTTGTCCAGGCGCTGACACGTTGTGACGATGTCGGCGATTGTAGCGGAGTTCTTGATGGCAAGGGCGTTGAAGGCGACTGATCTAATTCCTTTCGGAATGTGGCGCACTTTGACTCTGACATAGATGAACTCACACGGCGGCAAAGCGCAAGAACATCCTCGATATACGATGTGTAAGACTCGCCTGGCTACTGTTGGCGAGTATTGAGGGCTTTCTTTGCGATGGTAGAACGAACGGCCGGTGTACGAAATACTTTTCGGAGCTGCTGCTTGAAGGCAGCCCAGTCAGTAAAGTCTATATCGTGGTTGAAGAACCATGTCTTCGCCACAGCCGTCAGGTAGAAGGAGACGTGGCGGAGCTTGTGGGGGTCGTCCCAACGATTAGCGGAACTTACTCGCTCATAGTCATCCAGCCAGTCCTCCACATCTTCCCCACGAAAACCAGCGAAGAGATGGGGTCAACGCTGGTGGTTGCTCAAGATATAAGGGGTGGATGGTGGTGCCAGAACGGTAGTGGTAGAAGTGGAGGGTGGTGCGTCCTGAGACATGCTAGCGGACAGTGCGCGCAAGCGGCGGTCTGAACGTAGCTCCAGGGGGTAGACTGAGCGGGCAGAGGACTGAGGATCGAAAGAGCTACCTCCACCACTTACGACGTCTCTGTTAGCACAACGTTTATTCGGCCCGAGTACTCGGGCGCAAACCAGCAAAACACACACCCGATGATGATGATGATGATGATCTTACAGAACTGAAGATGGGGTTCGCGCAGCGTAGAATGATGATGATAATATACAGATCAAGAAGACGTGCGGAATAAACGCCCACAATATATATATATATATATATATATATATTATGTGTGTGTGTGTGTGTGTGTGTGTGTGTGTGTGTGTGTGTTCTAGTTCTAGTTCATGAGCTGGTCTACTCGAAGAGGCGGACACTACCTGCACAAAAATTGAAACGCATACGGCACTAATCAACGACAATAATCCCAGCCATTATACTCTCTGAATGAGGGCTACCAGCGGAACTGTAAAAGAACTACACGATGATCACTACAAGCGCCAACACGGCAATAGCGCTGTCGCGTTTAGTCATGTGACGAATGTTCGCAATCACCGATATGTCGTTCTCAAACGACAATTGGTCAGACACGACAAGTGAAGCCAAACGTTTTGTCAGCGAAGTCCCGGCGGTATCGCGCATCCGCACCACTGTAAGTATCAGCCTTCCAACCATGGTTCCTCCGTGGTAACGCATCGCGACCTGGGGGCCTTTCCGCTCAAGCCCGCCGCTCACGGGCAGCCTCCTCGGCGCCTCCTCGCTGGTTCGTGCCGCCCGCCGCTCTCGCTCACGTCTGCGGTCCGGATGATGGCCCTCGTGAACAGCTTGTTTGTCTGTTCAGAAAGTCCCTCGGAAATTTCGCATACGCACCCCTTTGCTCATCCAATTACGTGCGTGCGTCCCTTGGCCGTACTGCGTCCCTTGGCGGCATTCTCAGCTTCGCAACACCCGTTTTCCTTGAGCCTGCGCATTACGGGCAGCCTGGCCTCGGGCACGATCCTCGCTGCTACTCGCCACCCGTTTCCAGGGTTACAGATGGCCCCAATCCAAAAATAGCCAATTATCTCAAAATGCAACCTAAAAATAGCCAGACCCAAATTTTTCATAAGCAAAAAGTAGCCAAAAACATGGCCAAAGGATTTTATGATGTTCTGTACGTGTTTATGTATGGAGTGCAAATCTGACTGCGTATTTCCGGCTCCAAAATTACTTCGGCCGCATGCAACCAGCTCAACACTGGCCTCAAGATCTGCGTATAAGTAATGATAATGATGATTTCATTGCATCCCCTTTGAAACGGGGCAGTGACAAATAGTCACCTAGCCTGCTTGTTTAATTAAGGTATGCTATATAAAAAAATTATAGAGAGCTGCCGCTCAGACGGGATTTGGATGCCACCTAATGTTACAATGAGCCGAAGGATTTATTTTCCGATTTACTCATGACGTTTTTGGCATTTACTGTGCTACGTTCTGAGATAATTTTATTTCTCGCCTCACTTTACCGGAGTCATTTTTTTACAGCGAAGATGTATATGGCTAGGTTCCGACGGATCGCGTCCGCCGACGAAACGACGCACAGAACAACAATTTTCGGCTCCACGTGCGTGGTGGTTTGGCTCCATGTGGCGGTTTCCCCCAGTTGTGCCTTAGCATAGGCGTCAAAGCGGATTATGGATGACCCATTGTTATAGACCTCGCCATTGCCGATGCCTCTTTCACAAGTGTCGCGATACTCGGCGGCGGCACGTCCCACCAATCGTTGTTCCCTTTTCTCTCGTGACGTAGAGTCGCGCTTGCGCTGTTATCAGCAGTTGCCCTTACGACTCGCTATGGACGGACGCTCGTTACCCACATCTTCCAGGATCCTGACGCCAGGATCCTGACGGTGTCGTGCAGTGTGCCGTGGCTATGAACGCTGTGGCTCATATGCTAGTCTATAATGATGTGGCGGACTTGGCGCAGCAAACGCACTACTTGTCCATCACACCGGGCGAAACACAAGACGCCGGGTCCTTGCTCTTTGACGAACATGCCGAAGACGCTCAATATAGTCAATAATGATAATATATAATTGACCATAAGAATATTCACTAGAGACCCACCATAGCACAGCTTCGCAAGCTTCCTTCACAGTAGTGGAAGAGCTCGGAATTTTTTTACAAGAGGCGGCCCGAGCTCAAGGCATTTTAGCATAGGGATGCCTTTCCTAAGCTTGATTCCAAAATAAACATGTTATTGCTCTCCCGCTTCTTCTCTTTTGTTTGTATTTTTAATCGAAGCAGCTCGACGCCGAGCACATGGCTGCGTGGCGCACACTGGACTCTGTATACAACTTGAAACGATCTGGCATTTTCCTCTTGCGTAGAAGCGGTAGTTAGGACTGCAATTCGCGTTCAGTGGGAACAAACGGAACAACCTGCTTGGCCATAACCAAAGCGGTGAATAGCTAAAGCGGTGGTTTATAGCTTTAATTGCCACCTTGACTCTACCTTAAAACATCCTCATTCTCAACTCATCATCATCAGCCTATATTTATGTCCGGACGAAGGCCTCTCCCTACGATCTCCAATTACCCCTGGCTCGCGCTAGCTGATTCCAACTTGCGCCTGCAAATTTCTGCCCTTCATCACACCATTTAGTTTTCTGCCGTCCTCGTCCGCACTTCCTTTCTCTTGGTATCCATTCTGTAACTCTAATGGTCCAACGCTTCTAAATCCTACGCATTACATGGCCTGCCCAGCTCCATTTGTTCCTGTTAATGTCAACTAGAACTCGGCTATCAACCGTGCTCTATGATCCACACCGCTCTCTTCCTGTCTCTTAAACGTTGGCCTAACATTTTCGTTCATCGCTCTTTATGCGATCCTAACTTGTTCCGAGCTTTCTTGTTAACCTGCAAGTTTCTGCCCATTATGTTAGCACCGATAGAATGCAATGATTGTACATTTTCTTTTCAACGACACTGGTAAGCTCCCAGTCAGGATTTGGTGATGCCTCCGATGCACTCCAACCAATTTTATTCTTCCGTAAATTTCCTTCTCATGATCAGGGCCCCTATGATAATGACGTAGAATAATTATACGTACTCCTTTAAACACTATGGAGGCTCCTGGCGATCCTCAATTCTTGTTCCTTGCCAGGCTATTTGACATTATCTTTGTCTTCTGCATATTATATTCAACCCACCACTCTTACATTTTCTCAGTTATTTTCAATTATTTGTTGCAATTCGTCCCATGTTGCTGAATAGGACAATGTCATCTGCAAACCGAAGGTTGCTGATATATTCGCCATTGATCCTCACTCCTAAGCCTTCCCAGTCTAAGAGCTTGAATACTTCTAAGCATGCAGCGAATAGCATTGGAGAGATTGTCTCCCTTGCCTCACCCCTTTCTTGATAGGTAACTTCATACTTTTCTTGTGGTGAACCAATGTAGCTGTGGAATCTTTGTAGATATTTGACACATCTTCAAGTATGCCTCCTGTAATCCTTAATTACGCATTGCCTCTATATATGACTGCTGGTATCTCTACTGAATAAATGCATTTTCATAATCTACGAAAGCCATATAGAGAGGTTTATTGTACTCCATAGATTTCTCGATTACCTGATTGATGACATGGATGTGATTCATTGTATAATATCCCTTCCGGAAGCCAGCCTGTTCTCTTGGTTGACTGAAGTCAAGAGTTGCCCTGATTCTATTGAAAATTATCATGGTGAATATTTTATACAGTACTGAAAAGTACTGTATAAAATAAGGTACTGTAATTAAATTAATAAATTAAAATATAAATTAAGGTAATGTAAAAATTAAAGTCCTGTAATAAAATTAAGGACACGTGCGCACACTACCACTTTTGCCTCATCATTCTTCCCACGCTCAGCCTCGGACTGGAACGGCCTTCCACACGACATCGCCGCAATCATCTGCCCATCCGCATTTTTGAACTGTATAATTTCCATATTTAACCGCGAGCAAACATGTACTTAACCATCCTTTCCTTGTGTATTTATTTACTTTATACTTGTTGCCCACCCCTTATGTAATACCCCCAACCCTGGGGGCCTTTAAGGTAATAAAGTGAAGTGAAGTGAAGTGAAGTAAGCCAATGGGCCTATAATTTTCAGTTATCTAACGTCTCCCTTCTTATGGATAAGTATAATGTTGGCATTCTTCCATTTCTCTGGTACACTTGAAGTAGTGAGGCAATACGTATAACCGGACCGCAAGCTTTTCAAGCAAGATATCTCCCCGCCTTTATTAAATCGACTGTTATTACATCTTCCTCAGCAGCTTTTACCCAGGTGATGTCTTGCAATGCCCTTCTAACTTCATCACTAGTAATAGAAGGAGCCTCTGTATCCTGGTCATCACTTCTTAGAATGAAAGTAGCTTGGCTGCTATGGGCACTGTACAGGTCAGTATAGAATTCTTCCGCTGGGTTATTTATGTCATCGAAATTGCTTATAATATTGCCCTGATTATCGGTCAGTCCATACATTTTTCCATGTCCTATGCCGTTTTCTTCTCACTGATGTCATGCACGATCTGTCCATATTTTATGGCTTCGTCAATCTTTCCTACATTATAATTTCGAATTTCTCTATTTCTTCTTGTTAAACAGTTTTGACAGTTGAGCGAATTCTATCTGATCTCTTGAGTTAGACGCTTTCTTGCTGCGTCGTTTCCTTATTAGGTCCTTTGTTACTTGGGAGAGCTCACCTACTGGTTGCCTTTGTGCCTTACGTTCAACTTCAATTGATGCTTCTGAGATCAGCCTAGTTACGGTTTCATTCATTACCTGTATATTTTTTCATCTTTCTGTTCTAAAGCTGCATATTTGTTCGACAGCACCAGCCGGAATTTGTCTGCTTTTACCATCACTGCGTCTAGGTTGGCCTCGTTCTTCTTCAGCTATTTTACTTTCTCTCTTTAAATTGAGACAAATCCTAGACCTCACTAACTTATGGTCACTGCACTTTATCGTACCTAACACTTCTGGATCCTGCATTATGCTTGGATCGGCAGAGAGTATGAGATCTATTTCATTTCTTGTTACTCCATTGAGGCTTTTCCAGATCGATTTCCTGTTGTTAAGCTTCTTGAACAAGGTATTCATTAGTCGGAGCCGATTCCTTTCCGCGAATTCTACCAATATCTCTCCTCTTGTGTTCCTAGAATCGATGCCGTAGTTGCCAATTGCTTGCTCACCAGCCTGCTTTTTCTCCACTTTGGATTGGAGTCGCCCATGACTACAGTATACTGAGTTTGCACCTTTCTCATCGCTAATTCAACATGTTCATAAAGCTGGTACAGTTCATCATCGTGACTGGAGGTATAGGCGTAGGCTTGTACCAACTTTAATGTTTAACTCTATTCAGCTACATTACGATGACTGCTATCCCCTAATTAGTGCTGTAGAATTCATCAATGTTTCCCGCTATATCCGTATGGATTAGAAGATCCTACCCCGCATTCTCTCTTATCTGGAAGACCTCTGTAGGAGAGGATGTGGCCGTTAGTCAGCACTGTATAAGCTTGACCAGTTCTTCTAACTCACTAAGGCCGATAATATCCCACACAATGCCTGATAATTACTCAAACAGCACTGCTAAGCTAGCCTTATGCGGAAGCGTTTGCGTGTTGAACGTTGCGAGGTACAGTTTCCAGTGGCGGCCTGTCCGGACCCCGAGATTCTTAGCACCCTCTGCCGCGTCACAGGTCTGACCGCCGCTTTGTTGAAGTGCTCCGCAGTGGCTGAGGACTGAGGGCCATGGGTTAATTGCAGGGCACATGAGAGAGGTAGAGGCCGAATACTGGACCAGGGCGGCCATTCCTGTTCTGGCGAGGGACCTGCGTTTGTTTAAAGCTTTGTGGGCCTTTCTAATTTGGTTGCACCTGTATAGCCCCACTGTCTCTCCGCAATGTTTGCCAGTGTCAAGCACCACTCCAAGCCTGAAGATGTAGTGGACTGGAGGAGGATTCGAACCTACGACCTTCGGATTAGAGGTCTGGCATTCTAACCTCTGCTCCACGCCACCACTATTACATATATATAGTCATATATGTGTGTAATTTTGGTCATTTTAGAAGAACACATAACAGCTTCGCCGGTCGTCCTTCTTCACAGAATGGAAGGGCACTAAGTTTTTCTTTTAGATTTCAAGAAGGCTTTTCATAGCGTAAATCACAATAATCTACCAATAAAATTAAACGCTATCTTAGCTGAACATAAGTTGGTGCCATGGGTGTGTAAATTTGTAAGTGCTGATAACAACACGGCAACAGTTTGTGACGTCACATCTGGCTTGTCACAATGATCAGTCCTTGGGCCTGTGTTCTGTTGTACATTATTGACCGTACTGGGTAAGCACCTGTAAAAGGAGATCCCGGCCCTGCAAAAGTGGATGTCCAGGGAAGGTGTGGAAAACCGGCGCTACAACTGCTGTGGGGGTGCTCTTCAATGAAATCATTATATGGCCCATGAAACGAAAAATCCGGCGTTAACATCCGATTGTATAAAACCAATCTGACAAAGTGGTGACGTCACATTCGACATGATGACCAAACGTGATTACGTCATCACCTCAAACGTGACATCACGTCAAACGTTACATGGTAACGGCAACGTCCTGTCACGATATCGCATAATGAAGTCATCACGTCAAATGTGACGTCACGCGATGACGTAATTGTCGAGCGATGATGTCACCTTATGATGTCATGTGATGCATCTTATAGAGAAGCTGCACACTGTGCACTTCCTGCTTTTGTTGACTATCTCCGGGATCGGCCCCTGTTGACGTACCGTGATTGCCTAATCACGTCAAGCGTCACAAGATGACGTGATCACACCGAAGGTCGCGTGATGACATCATCACTTCAAACGTTACATTACGTTCAACGGCATCATTACGTGACGATATCGCTTAATGACGTAATCTGATGAATCAAACGTCCTGCGATGACGATGTCGTCAAATGATCATGAGGCGATCAAGCGGTGCGATGAAGCGAAGAGTGGTGCGGATGCCAACCATAACGACAGGAAGCGTTCGATCCATGATGAAGGAAAAGTCGAAGCCTTCAGTTGGTGGTGAAAATGTTCGATGATACCATAGGATATCGGGAAGAAAGGGAACCGAGGGGCCCGATTTCTAATTATCATATCATAAGAAGCCAACAAACAATGACACCAAGGACAACATAGGGGAAATTACTTGTGCTTCCTAATTGAAATAAAGAAAATGATAAATTAATGGAAAATGAAAACGGATGAAAAAACACCTGTCCGCAGGTGGGGTTGTTTTTTCATCCGTTTTCATTTTCCATTAATTTATCATTTTATTTAATTCAATTAGTAAGCACAAGTAATTTCCCCCATGTTGTGCTTGGTGTCATTGTTTGTTGGCTTCTTATGATATGATAATTAAAAATCGGCCCCCTCGGTTCCCTTTCTTCTCGTTCATTAAATAACGAGGGCTCGAATCCGGGAACATTGATGCCTTCAGGTAGCATATGTGGGTTTATTGACCAGTTGCCACCACTCAAAAAGATCACGTGCTCGTGACGCCTGCGGCAGAAAGGATTTAATTGAATTGAATCCTTATTTTCATGTATCATACATGAAGAATGGCGGGAGTAAAAGCTGCATAATAGCAGCTTGGCTAGCTCCCACTACCTACAAAAGGGCTGCAAAGCAGTGACATCAAATAGTAAACAAAACATATTGTAGTCTGGGCAGTTGCGAAGTTCCGGCCTTACCTTTACGGTCGTCCTTTCTCCGTAGTCACTGACCATCATGCCCTCTGCTGGCTCTCATCGAATAAAGATCCTACAGGCCGGCTTGGTCGATGGGCTTTGAGGATACAAGAGTTTTCTTATTCCGTGGTCTACAAGTCTGGCCGCCTGCACCAAGACGCTGACAGCTTGTCGCGTTACCCTGTTGACGACTCTGACTCCTCCAATATTGACAGTGCTGCTTGCGTTTTCTCAGTATCCAAGCTCCTTAATTTCGCCGACGAGCAACGTCGTGATGCCTACATCAGAGCACTCATCGACCGTTTTGAACACGATCCGGCCGATGCTACTCTACGCCTCTTCGTCCTCCGCGACGGTACTTTATACCGTCGTAACCTTCATCCGGACGGCTCTGAGTTCCTACTTGTCGTACCTAAACACCTTCGCTCAACCGTTCTAGAAGAGCTTCATGACGCTCCAATGGCAGGACACCTTGGCGTATCTCGAACCTATGACCGAGTACGTCGCCGTTTTTTCTGGCCGGGCCTTGCACGTTCCGTACGGCGTTACGTCGCCGCTTGTGAACTTTGCCAACGACGCAAGAAGCCTTCCCAGCTCCCCGCTAGTTACCTGCAGCCGCTCGACATCCCTGCCGAGCCCTTCCATCGAGTCGGCTTAGACCTTCTCAGCCCATTTCCGGAATCTACATCAGGAAACAAGTGGGTTGCCGTCGCTGCGGACTACGCGACCCGCTACGCCATAACACGCGCTCTTCCGACCAGTTGCGCTGCTGATGTTGCGAACTTCCTCCTACACGATATCATTTTGATGCACGGTGCTCCGCGTCAAATGCTAACCGACCGTGGCCGTACGTTTTTGTCCAATGTCGTTGACGACATCATGCGTGCCTGCTCAATACAGCATAAAATTACCACCTCCTACCACCCACAAACGAACGGCCTGACTGAACGTTTGAACCGCACCCTTACAGACATGCTATCTAAATACGTTTCAGCCGACCACCGTGACTGGGACCTGGCTCTACCTTACATTACCTTTGCGTACAACTCTTCCCGTCTTGAAACTGCTGGCTTTTCCCCGTTTTACCTCTTGTATGGCCGAGAACCGACGCTACCTCTAGACACTCTGCTTCCGTCCACTACACCTTCGACTAGCGCTTATGCCCGTGATGCAATCGCCCGTGCTGACCAGGCTCGCCAACTTAGGCGACACCGCGTACACCGTATAAATCTAATTTTTGCAAAAGCAAATTTCTATTCAGAGAATCAAAAGCCTTGCTGAAATCCACGAAAACACCAATCACTAATTGTTTACTTTCTATGCTATTTAGAATAAACTCTTTCTGGTCAAGTAGCGCAAGTTCAGTAGAACGATTTTTTCTAAAACCGTATTGTGCGTCACATAACAGGTTATGTTTGTTAATGAATTCCGCTAACTGTGAATGAAGAATTTTTTCTATTATTTTAGAAAATACTGGCAAAATTTATATGGGCCTGCAGTTTGCTAAATTATTTTTATCTCCCTTTTTGTGAAAAATGCACACTTTAGCAGTCTGCAATGTTGAGGGAAAAGTTCGTTGACAGACAAAGGTTAATAAGATCGGAAAGTGGATGTTCCACATCCGCCCCTAGGTATGTGAGTGGTGGCGCTAACACTCGCAGGGTTAGTTCTAGTTGTAAAACATAAATACCCCAGAAAGTGGATGGCAAAATGGCTCCGCGTTAGCTCAATGGTGAAAGCATCGCACGCGTAATGCGAAGACGTGGGTTCGTTCCCCACCTGCGGACAGTTGCTTTTTCATCCGTTTTCATTTTCCATTAATTTATCATTTTCTTTAATTCAATTAGTAAGCACAAGTAATTTCCCTTATGTTGTCCTTGCTGTCATTGTTTGTTGGCTTCTTATCATAGGATATCGGGTGATAAGAGATAGCCTTCATGTGATTGACTCCGAGGAGTCGAGACAGATTGGCGAACAATGTTGAGTTGAATTGATGGCCATGTAAAGGTGGAAGGGACCCCGTAGCGGCTAATCCAGAGAGTGATGAGTGCTCGAGCGAGCTATAGACTCCGCCGTTATGTCCAGTAGACCATCTGCTGGAGGCATCGCTTCTGGCCATCTGGTGAACCTGTCAATACAGGCTAACAGGTAGCGATGGTTCCCGCAGGGAGGAAGGGTGCCGACAATATCGACGTGCAAATGGCTTAAGCGGACATTCAGGGGCGGGAATGTGCCAAGAGGAGCCACAGTGTGGCGATGCACTTTAGATTGTTGGCAGCTGAGGCACGCGCGTGGCCAGCGACGAGCGTCTACGTTGATACCACGCCACATATAATAAGCAGAGACGAGTCGCTGTATTGCGCGAATAACAGGATCAGCCAAAAAATGGAGGGCAGTATGGGCAAGGCACGTAGGGAAGAGGACGTCCGGAGGACGTATCAGAAACGAGGGGCACGTCGCAGTCATGGAGCTAGACATCTTCCAAACACCAGAGAGGTGTTTGGAGATGTGCGAATCAGCTGGAGCTCGCCGTCCACACTCTGGGCGGCAGCCATGGCGGTGAAGTCGATGAATGGCGGCGCGAAAAAGTTCGTCGGCAACGGCGCTGAATTTTCCGCTGACGTGACGAATGTCACTGGTGTATTCAGCAATGTAGGCGAGCGGCCTTATTTCGCGGGCAGCGTAGGAGGTGCTGCTAGACGCTAAGGCGGACGTCAGTGGTTTATGGTCAGTAAGGACAAGAAAGGAGCGTCCCTCGAGAAAATGTCGGAAGTGCCCCACAACCAAATAGATGGCGAGCAGCTCTCGGCCGAAGGTGCTGTAGCGGCGCTCAGGAGGTGCAAGCTTATTGGAAAAGTTGGCGATGGGCTGCCAAGAGCCGGCAACCAACTGCTGCAAGACTGCGCCGACAGCGGTGCCCGATGCGTCAACCATGACGAATGTTGGGGCGTCGCATTTGTGCTGAGCTAGGAGCGTCACGCCGGCAATGGCTTCTTTGAGGTCTCTAAACGCGCGGTCAGCGGTTTCGTTCCAGAGCACGGGAGTATTCGGTGTCGTCAGGCCCGAGAGAAGGTCGTGGAGAGGCTGCAATATATCGGCGCAGGCAGATATGAAGCGGCGGTAATAGTTGTTGATGTCAAGAAATTCATGCATTTGCGTGGTGGTGAATGGCCGAGGTGGTCGAACTCACGGATGAGGGTGATGTTGGTCGGGAGTGGTTGAATGCCGTGCGCTTTGACGCGATGGCCGAAGAAATCCAACTGCGTAACACTGAACTCGCTCTTCGGACCGTTAACGACAAGACCAAACTTGCTTGCTGAGTCTTGCGAGCACGTGACGTAGGTGGAGCAGGTGGACATCGGCTGGGGTACTGAAGACGAGGATGTCTTCAAGATAGGCAAAGCAGCACGTCAAGCCACATAATACCTGGTCAACGAAACGCTGAAAGGAATGGGCCGCATTACGATGTACGAAATGCATGCGTAGATATTGTAACAGGCCCATGGGTGTTATAATTTCAGTCTTATCTGAGGGTTCAGAATATCTGAGGATTCTACAGCAATGTGGCGATAGGCTTTCACCAGGTCGACCTTGCTGAACCTGATACAGCCGTGCAGTGCCGACGCAAAATTCTGGATGTGGGGAATTGGGTACTGGCCCTGGGCAGTGACCGTGTTAAGGGCACGATAATCGAAGCACGGGCGCCTGTCACCGGTCTTCTTGGGCACCATATGAAGTGGCGAGGCCCGAGGGTGGGAGGAGGGAAGAATGAATACAAGGTCAAGCATGTGTTCGAACTCCTTTTTTGGCGGCAGCTAGACGATCCGGCGCGAGGCGACGAGCCCGAGCAAACACGGGAGGAACAGTTGTGGCACTATGATGTGTCACGCTGTGAGCGACCAAGGACTGAAAGCAGGGTGGTCGGAAGACGTGCGCAAACTCGGAAAGGGCGGCTGACCAAAGGTGGCAAACGGCCAGGTGCGCCTGGAGAAGCCGGAGCGGTGAGGCGGGACAGAAAACGCTTTGGACGACTAAGCTCGTATCGTAGTCCGTAGCACTTCGAGGACGAGCTTGTATTGCCAGAGAAAGTCGGCTTAGATGATCAGCTGGCGCACGTTCATGATTACAAAGACCTAGCGAAAGGCACGTCTGAGGCCGATGTCAAGAGTCACCGACTTTCGGCCGTAGGTCCGGATGGTCGATCCGTTAACCACGGTGAGAGGAGGCGACTCAGGGGGATGACGTCGCTCACCCAACGTAGGAAGAAGAACGCAGATCTCGCGGTGCCAGTGTCGACGAGATAGCGGACTTTGGTGACACGGTCGGTGACGTGGAAGAGGCGACTGTATCTGGAGCCGGGAACATCGGTCGCTGTCAGTGTTCGGTCCGACCATTTCCCACGTAGGAGCAGGGCTGGCGGCACTGGTTTGCGCGAGACCGGTGGTGGTACCAGCAAGCGTAACGGGAGGTGGAGAACGGCGTCCAGAGTGACTGGGGCTAGGGCAGCGAGGTCGTGACGAAGAACGCGGCTGGCGTGTTCGGACGGCAGCGACCTCAGCTGCCAGTGCCACTATTTGCCGTTTGAGCTCCTTGTTAGGTTAGAGGAGACGCGCATAGTTGTCGCCAGCGGCTGCGCCGTGTGATGGCGGGTCAGGAGTGCGATGAACTGTGGCTACGGAGGGAAAAGCGACATCAATAATCTTGTCGGCCAACTGAGCAAGAGAATCCCGTGTCGAAGATGAAGACTCGGCGAGGATCATGCGCACCTGCGGTTGAAGGCGCTGCAGGAAAAATCCCCGCAGTAGTGCGTTCTCGGTTTGAGGAGCCCGGTCACCAGCCAAGGCTTGCATGTGGCAGAATAAGTGAGTAGGTTTGCGGTCACCGAGTGCATCCGATGTAAGAAGTTGCTGTAATTTATGCTGCTCCGTATCAGTAGTGCGCTGGATGAGCGTCACCTTAAGGTGGTCGTCCGGGCGGTCGACAGGCGGAAGCGCTCCAACGACGTGGTCGAACATGGTAAACAGCGAACTGAGGTGGTGACGACATAACAAGGATTCGATAGTGATCAACCAAAGTTCCGAGTCAGATGACCAAAACTCGGGAAACTTCAGAGCGGAGACCTTGGACTCGAGGGGCGGAGGCACTGATCAAGGTATTTGATCGGATAAATCCGAGGCCATGACTTACTGGATAGAAGGCGGACTGCGAAGACAGCGGGGCTAGAGTTCCTGGCGGCGGTGGGCCTAGCGAAGCGGCGAAGGCAAGTGTAGGGCAGGAGTTGAGAGTGATGACGCGAAGTAGGGAGTCATCAATTTGTGAGAGAGGTGCCTGGTGCCCACAAATTACATTTTATTGCGATAGCAATTATATGGACACTTCAACCGGATTTCTGCCGTCGGCGTCGCCGTCGCCATCGCCGTGAGGTTCCCTATAGATAAAATCTTCGCCGCGCGCCGTATGCCCGAGCGGAAGCGTGCGGGGACGCGCGCTGTCACGGAGAGCGAACGCACTCAATCTCCCACGCGCAAGCAAGGAAGCGGGAAGCCAGCGCCGGAGGGAGCGGGGGGGGGGGGGGGGGTCACACTTCTACTCTGCCAACAACCGCGCTCGTCGCTCGCTAGCACCGTCGCTTATCTCCACATGGCTGTGACCTTTAGGCGCCGTGCATTCGCCGCTCAGTTTCCGTTGAAGCGATAGACCGCACGTACCTTCACCCGTTGCTGCGGCGTATGCACTTGCTGCCAGCGTTTTTACAGTCGTTGTCTGCAGCCATTCAGTGTGATCTATTCATGTTTGTTTGTGCGCGCTCACACCACGCTTGCTCAATCAGTTAGTAATAGTCGGGCCACATTTTCCAACGCACGCTACACATGCAATGCTGCCCGGGTCGGCAGTGCAGCGCTACAGGTGTGTCCCTTCGCACGCGCTGCCCACGGGAAGCGCTTCTCATCAACACCACCGTTTCACACGCGCCTTCTCGTGGTCATCGAGTGTCTCTTCATGTCGGTCTACTTACGCCGCAGCACACCTGCTTACTTAATCAGCTCATGTGTACTACAATTCATATTGCTACCAAAGCTGCTCACCTTACTTCGTATGACATTGCTGTGTTGCTATCGCATTCATTGCTTCGCCTTTAGGGCGAAACTGTGACATTTTTAGCAGGGTCCGCTCAATCAGGCGGGAGCGGGACAAAGCGCTGCTGGTCTTCGATCTTGCAACCGCCAATTCTACTGCTCGTGCACACTCGACGTGCTGAGCGTGTCGTCGTCTTTTTGTTCGAATCACTTTGGCCCGTAGTAGGGCGCTACAATGTCACCTGATGAAGTTATGCGATGCCTCTTGGAGAAGCGGC
>NW_023606573.1:0-60001 GCF_013339745.2 Dermacentor silvarum
CTTCTGTGGCTCTCTGTCCCGTTGACCGCCCCTGGCCTCTCATCGAAACTACTCCCGAAATATGAAGGCCCTTACCGCGTCGTCGAACGCGCATCTCCCGTGAATTTTGTTATCGAACCAGTTCAACCGTCTTCGGACTAGCGCCGTCGTGGACAAGACATTGTCCACGTCGACCGCCTCAAGCCATACTACGATCCTGTCATCCTGACGAGCTGTTAGGTCGCCGGACGGCTCCCTTATCACTCCCGGGGTAATTGTAGGGAAGAGAGACGCCAGTGGGTCCAGCTCTAGTCTGCCCAGACGCTAGTGGGTCCAGCGCTTTTGCTCGCAACGGCGCTCGTGCTTGAAAGCCGTCTCTCGTTTGACTGTCGACGCTGCGCTGCTCCGATCTCTAATAAACCCTTTACACTTTTAAACAAGTACTCTTCATATGCTTTATGAATAGATTCAAAGTTATTTAGAGTCTAGAACGGTGCCTAAAAGTTTGAGTTCTGTGTTCAATGGTGAGTGATATCCATTGAAGTTGTACCTCGAGATCCTGCAACCAGCCCTCCTGTTTAGTGTGAAGAGAACACAAGAGCTGTTCATTCGAAATTATATTGAAGCCATTTCAGGTGCCCTTTTAGGTACACTTTGTTCAGGGTTACTTAAGCTATACGTTGCGAGCACGTGCTCACAACGTATAGCTCTAAGGTTTCAGGATATGTAACCTATCTGTCGTCGTCACAGTACACGGAATAGATTATGGCTGAAGCAATGATGTTCGGAGTAAATTCATCTTAACTATAGAGAGCGTACAGCTGAGCACGCTTCCTTCAGACACCCCAGCTTCCTGTATGAATTGACGGGACAATGCATTTGCTATATTGACACGGAAAGTACTATTGTGCGAGTAGCTGTCTATAGCATTTAGCATGTTCTCGCGGATGCCCATTGCAAAAGGTCTCCTGTGGTCGCTGTGGTAGATACACGCACTACAATTTACATTCGCAGTTGTACCGATAAAAACAAGGGGAAATGTAAGGGCACGCTACCCAGACGAACTGTATATACCTGCATTGCATTACGCGCGTCACGCAATGCGTTCGCGGCCGTCACCATTGGTAGGCTGCGGGTGCAGCGCACGGCAGAAGCTGCCGTGCCCAGACTTGCCGTAATCAATCCGTGTGATTGATTACGCCAAGGTTCATAAGCACATATAGCACACACTTTGATCAAATATGGAATGAAAAGAACTAAGAAACGTAACGCATTTGGGGCCACATGTAGCAGCGATCGCCAATAGTAACAACCCTACCTCGTGCCAGTGTTCGCTCTGCTCTCGCCGTGCGCAGCGTCACGGCCTTTTTTTTTTTTTTTTGTCGCCTTTTGAATAAGAAGTGCGCTAAGCGTCACTAGCACATGGTTTCAGTGCTCGCAAGAAATATGCGCGTTAAAGAGCCCCTAAACCATCGTCGATATTTTTAACATGTCACGTAAACGCGCGCATCGGGTTCATAATGCCGTCAAGATCAACAATGCCAAACGCTGCAGCCCTAGCGCCGCGGGCGCTCCACAATAATAATAAAAAAAAAACAATGCCGCGCTGTCTCCGGGCCTTTCCGGTATCCCCAGCGGTCGTTGTGATG
The DNA here is from genome assembly GCF_013339745.2 of Dermacentor silvarum. Taxonomy (NCBI): domain Eukaryota; kingdom Metazoa; phylum Arthropoda; class Arachnida; order Ixodida; family Ixodidae; genus Dermacentor; species Dermacentor silvarum. Next base: position 1,629 of record NW_023606573.1, read on the forward strand.
TCACCAGGGTGCACCTGGTGATGTCAGCGGAGGCGACCATGTCGATAGCTGAGGCGTAAACTCGTAAAGGCTCATGGGAAACGTCGTCTGTTCGGCGCTTCCGGTTCAACCACTGACGGTTCCGCGGCGCGCGATATTCCGTTCGTGGGGTCGGTCGCGCTTGCTCTGTGCGCTTTCATCACAAGGTATCGCCCACGCTGCAAATATCTAGAGCCTGTGACGGTCGCATCGATGACTGACCATTATATCTGAGCATAGGCAGACATTTCAAATATTGTTTTTCTAGCCGAATCGACAGAACAGGTGAATCAGGTATGCGTGCTGTCACAGTCGCGGGCTTACTTGAATGACGAGTCGCACTTTCTTGTTCTCAAGTGAATTCTGGTCGGATCAACGATGTGAGTGATCTCGTAACATTTCAATCGAGAATATCAGATTTGTGCTAGAGCCCGTTGTATACACTAGTATATGACTTACTAGGATTTTTATATCATTTTACAGCGTGCGTTTAAAGGTTTTTCGATATTTATCATGCATGTGTTGTTTTCTAAGATAACTTGCTGTCCGCGTTACTGATAATTTTTCAAGGAACATGCTTAATAACAAAACGTTAATCACGCGGTCGGCATGGTTTAACGATGTTTCAACGTAGCATCTTATTCTGCAACTTCACCAAAACAGTTGTTATAAAAGTCTACAGAAATTTCTAACACATTTTAACGCGATCAAAGCTGCAGTATACCCCTTGTGTTTGGGACACTTTGTGATAGTAATTTAAGATATGGAACGTGAGGTATGCTAGAAGCGTTTGTCGACTGCAATTGACTTCCGCGCGCCAAGTCTGTCTTAATATGCTTTTGACGTCTCTTTATAAGTAACATTGCAGCTTTGTGATCGTCATGGGCACCTTTCACAATATATCGGAGACAAATAACGGTCTACGCCTTTTAAGTCCTCCCAGTACACCTTGCTCATCTTGCATCGAGCACTAAATTTAGGTCGCTATATTATACAAGGTGTTCGCTTAAATGTTGTTCCAAGACATTCGTGCCAAGAAAAAGCTTGGATTGGAACTATACCTGCCCGCCTCTAACGCCTCCACTACTAAACCATGCATGTTTCATCAAATCAGCCTAGTGAAACTTAGATGTAATAAGTAAAAAAATGAGATCCCTATTCCACTGCCGTGCAGATGGAAGCCAGCAAAGCTGTGGTGGGTTCTGTCGTTGGCACGAACAGAATTCACTTGAGAGCAAGAAAATGCGATTCGTCCTTCAAGATAAACCCACGACTGTGACAGCATGTGCACGCATACCTAATTGACGTGTTCGGTCGATTAGGCTAGAAATTATATTTTAAATCACTGCGTATGCTCAGATATAATGGTCAGTCATCGAAGCGACCATCACGCGTGCTTTAGATATTTGCAGCGTGGGCGATACCTTGTGATGAGAGTGCACAGAGAGCAAGCGCGACCGGCCCCGCGAACGGAGAATCGTGTGCCGGATTCATGGAGGAAGGAAAAAAACTAGGAGGGAGCGTCACGTGACAATATTGATGCCTAGTCATAAAAAATTTAGAGGAATGGGATGATGGGAAATAGGCCCTCACGTGATAGTCAAGCGGTAGATTTTACTCGGCTCGCTTCGGTGGCTTCGGTTTCGTCTGCTGCGGGGGTTTCGCAATATGCACACATACTCGGCGTGGCAAACGCGCGCCGAGGTTAGTGAAGGAATTCGAGTGTGTGAAGCAGTTGAGTCTCGCCACCTAATTAGCAGACAGGCGCCAAGGCTGTTTGCGAACGAAGGCGTCGGTTAACCGGCATTGCGCCGAACAACGCGGGAGGACCACCTCAAGGACGAGGGGTTGCGCACGGTGTGGTTTCAGGGAAACGAGGGAACCTTTCGCCCTGAAAACGTGTGAAGGCAACCAAGACGCCCTTCCGACGACGATTCGTTGCGTTTGACGACGTCTTCTGGGAAACAATGATGCTTTCGCCCCCGTAAAATGTGCACGCGATTAAGCGAGCGTACAGGGTCCGAAGCGACTGTCCTTACGGGAAAAAAATGCGTCCCGTCTTTTGCCCAAGGATGTACTGGCGAGCCGGAGACTCCGAACATATTTAGGGCCGTGCCGGCCCGTAGCGCAGTCGACAATGTTGCTCGAGACCTGCTCAAAGTCTTCGGCCTCTTAGCAGACCGGTGAGAACTCCCGTCAGCAGTAGGCGCACCTGCGTGATGAAGTGTTTTGTGCCAGGATGCCCTAATCGAACGGAAAATCGGCGCGATGGCCTGTCCTTCCATAGGTAAGCAAAATGAACGTTTCTTTTATTTATGAAAATGGAACTGCAATATTCGCGATCGTTAGTGACTACGTGCTCGTGTGAATTATAACTGACGAAATAGTGGTGCAATGCTATTCAAGCCATTTTTTTCCCAACTTGGTCATAATTCCCACTAAGTGTTAAACATTTATTTCTCTTTAAAGTACTTTTTATCAGCTAGCGTACACTCCTAAAAAGGTACGATGTGAAACTATTTATTGTCGAAGAATTACCATTTCCTGCTATAAAAATTATTATTGACTGAATTTTGTATGTATTTCTTGTGGCTGAAAACAATCAAAATTGCAATAAAACTAATTAATTGAAGAAACCATGAACGATTAATCTTCACATAACATACCAAGTTTTGCAATAGTTGCCAAGAACAATAATTTTGTTGAGAATATTCTGCTCGTAGTAACTCGGCTTGTGAGTGCAAAGTTCAAACGTCATGTTGCAAAGTTCAATCACTCCCCATGTTGAGGCTAAATATCATTTTCTTTTTTTTAGAAGATATGATGTTGGTTGACATATTCAAACAGGTAAATGACAGTTGAGATGAAATAACACAGTTTTACTTTAAATTACAGGAGTGAATATCATTTTCATTCATTTATTAGTAGTACGCTGAAGGCCTGGAAGCATTACAGAGGGGGCATTACATTACATTATGTATGTTTTACAGCTATATCTTTGATATTTTTGTGTGAAACATGCACTCCAAAGTTACTACAGCTCCATTTACCCCCGAGATTCAATTAGCTGTATGAGTATTTTACAAGCACACTTAGATCAAAGATAGTTTTCTACACAAGGGGATGCGGTGTGTAGGGAAAGCATGCACAGATCATGCGAGGTCTTTTGCATGACTCTGCAAAGGTTGTGTAAATGCATTCCACAGCAAATGTTATTGTTGGACCTTAAAAATATATGGTGGGTTATTCTTTAACTGCAGACGCTTGCAAAGGACGATGCCACAACAATGAGTCAACCTTAAAGTGAAGCAGCTACATCCACGGGAACATAACAGCATCAAGTTGAGCCAGTAAGTTGATGCAAAGCTGTATGCAGCCAAAATGCATGTTTCCAGTTTGATCATACCTTTTTCATGACTGTGGTAGATGTCCCCCACCATTCCTGAAGTGAAATATGATCTTCTTATATTCAGGCAGGTCCCTCTCAAGCCACAATGGATATGGACATCTCTGAGGGCTTGTCTGATTGATGTGCTAGCAGAGGGTATACTGCTACATCTGCTAGCGCGTCCTTGACTGATTCAGACATCGCTGATGAGCCTTCCGAAATCCAACATGTCCTGGTATGTTTGATTGTCGTAATGATCACAGAGCTTGCTTAAGACATTTTTTCACATGTGTGCCTTGGTTAATTCATGTTCTAATCTGCTATGCAAAAACCTGGTGTTTCCCTTTATTATATATTTTGGATTTCACCTTAAAAGTAATTATTTAAGTTTCAAAAATGCATATGAGACTCTCATACAGCTTTTTGTAAGATGTTTTCGACAGATATAAAAGATCTATTACTAATCCTCAGAATGAAGAGAAAGATAGAACTGTTCAACCTATCATTGGCTACATTACAGCCCTTTTTTGACAGAGGTGACAAGCATACTGCGTTCAAATTTCATTGTTAACACTGTCAAAAGCAAGTGCTAATGAATGAAAGCCATATATGCTACATCATAATCTAATTTTAGTCAAGATAAGGAAAATAAAACAAACTGAAGGAAAGCAGTGTTATGTAAGATGAAAAACCACTTTTTTCAGTAAATTTGGAATAAGGAAAACACACTCCTTCTCTGAAATATACTTCAGCCATGTCCTCTCATTACACACATAATTAACACCCTTGCTAGGCTCCAACATTTACAACAGTAATAAAATTTATAACATGCCAACTGTGCTGGTAAGCTTTATCAACATTTTTTGGGACAGTAGATAAAAAATACAGTATATAGCCACAGCCACTGATCTCCCTAACAATGTCCTGCTTGCTGGTCATTATTGTGCTTAAATTTTAAATGAAGCCAATGGTGTCGCTATTAGTCCTGGGTTTTATCTTCAACTGTGCATATGGTGTTTCGTTTGCACGGTCTGCAGTTTCAAGTTATGTTGCACTAAGCAGTCGCCCCTCATTGCACTTGGTGTATTTTGTCCAGTCTCCCAGTCCAAGGCCCTCCAGGACGCTCAAGGGTGAAGCTTCTGCAGCACTGCCTACACAAAACCTAGCGACACCTCTAACCGCAAGGCACACTATGTAATACTCGACCACTACAATTTTTACATACTTGTTTCCTTACCTAGCCACAAGTGAAGTGGCATATAATTTCGTGGCAACTGTTTAATAGCTCAAGCATAATAAATAAAATAATGGGGTTTTACGTGCCAAAACCAGTTCTGATTATGAGGCACGCCGTAGTGAGGGACTCCGGAAATTTGGACCACCTGGGGTTCTTTAACGTGCACCTAAATCTAAGTACACGGGTGTTTTCGCATTTCGCCCCCCATCGAAATGCGGCCGCCGTGGCCGGGATTCGATCCCGCGACCTCGTGCTCAGCAGCCCAACACCATAGCCACTGAGCAACCACGGCGGGTTCAAGCATAATAAATGTCACTCAGTGAACTGCACTTGGACACTAACATTTATGATCATGGCAACTATCTAATTAAATACTGAAACATTCATATTTGTTCGCAGCGGTATGAGTTTCCTCAGGGTTTGCATTAAACACCAATTATCGGCCAATAATCCTTTTTCAATTTTTGTTTTCCGTTCGAGTGACACAATAACTAGAAGACCAACCGGTCTTTCACAATTTTCTATGCTCTTTATATGTTCGATCGGTCACAATGAGCCGCGATATATGAGCTCAGTATATTTTGCCCACTCAAACTAAAAGGCTTCTTTAAAACATCTCTCATTGAACTATGCTACACTGGCCTCTTCTGTGTTAGTTGTTTTGTACTTCTACCTTTCCTGCCTGGGCCCAGATGGGCCTCCAGTATTTAGCAAGTAAACAAACAAACAAAATTAAGTGGCACTAGCAAGCTCGTGTGGATGGAAGTTTTATGCCCCCACAGTTTTTAAGTTCACAAAAGTATAAACGGAAACCGTCGTGAGCAATTTAATGACCCAAAATTTTGCATTATATTCGTCATAACTTGCACAAGAGTGTATGCGACAATAATTAAGTACTTTGTTCTGCGTACGTGCTTTGTGTCATGTTGGTCGCTCATGTAACTGTTACAGCGCGTGATATTTTGCAGCCACAGCCAGCAGAAGACGCACCTGAAAAGGCCTTTCTGAGGCATGAAGTATGGCGTTACACAATTACAAGCTGCGACCAAGAAGAAGATGAAGGCTCTACGGCCATCCCATCAACAGGTTTTTCAAAAGGTTGCTCATCTCGAAAATGTCATAGAAGATTTATCTGACAGTCGCATTCTAGGAAATGAGGACGTCACCATATTGCAGAGTCTTGGTGGGGCAAAAAAAGACTTGCTCATGCGTCAACTGCCACATAAGTCTGGTGCCAGCAACGTCACCCGCTTAATCGCCAGAGCTCAGGCCATTTGCACTGACTTTGCATTTTTATTCCCCTAGAGCATACAGATATGTACGAGCTGTTTTCAACACATGCATCCCGCATCCAAAGACTCTGTGTAAATGATATCAATCTATTGATAGGGCTGCTGACTCTTCAAAAGAGGCAATGACTGCATTGGCTATCAAGGTAAAGCACGGCTCTCCAGATTATGCAATCTGGTTGTGGATGAGATGGCCATTCAAAGAAGTAGTGTGGGATGGGAAAAGCTTCCATGGATATTTTGACATGGGCATTGATGTCAATGATGACAGCTTTCCAGTTGCCTAAGATGCATTTGTTTAATGCTTGTTGCAATCAATGGCAGATGGAAGCTGCCGATTGGCTACTTTCTAGTGAATGGCCTTGGTGGTGAGCAGAGGCGCAATTTGGTGCTGCAAGCTGCTAGCTTCACTCACGAAAAAGGTTCACACATTGTGAGTTTAGCCTGCGAAGCCGCTGCAGCAAAATTGTCATTGCTGCACAGCCTTGGCTGCAAGATGGACCTGACTGAGCTGGATGCTTCTTTTCCACACCCAGTGACAAAAAAGCTTTTCTTTGCCGTGTTGGATCCCTCTCACATGTGGAAGCTACTGCGGCACACCTTGTTTGATAAAAAGGCTATTGTGATAAGAACAAACAGTTCATATTGTTGAAACACATTGATGAGCTGCATGAAATCCAGTACACAGAGGGCCTACATTTGGCAAACTTAGACAAGCACTTATTACCTGGAAAAACCAGCCCATGAAAGTCTCATTGTTGGCTCAAACGTTTAGTCAATCCGTAGCAGATGCTCTTAGGGACTGCAGAGCTCAAAAAAATCAAAATTTTCAAATTCCTTGTCAACAGAAGAGTTTATCAGACATGTCAACAATGCATTTGACAGGTTAAATTCAAGACATCCAAGGCAAGAAGAATAGAAAAGACCACTGTGTCCTGAAAATGTGGCTCCTGTCACTGTGTATGTCAAAGACCTTATGGCCTACTTTTGCTCGCTTAGGGAGTCTGCAGCTGGCAAACTAATGACAGGGACCAACCAAAAACAGGCTTCATTCGCTTTGTGGTGTGCTTAGACAACCGTCTACACAACCGCTTGGTTACATAAAATGGCCTATTGGCATATCTTCCGACTTCCAAGCTCAGTCAGGACCGCCTTGAGTTACTTTTTTGCTGCAATAAAATCATTTGGGGGCTGCAATGACAACCCAACAGCAAAGCAGTTTGCAGCAGCATTGAAGCGTCTGATAGTCCGCATTGAGGTCAAGGACATTGATGGCAGAAATTGCTTTCACTTGGAACAGATCGAAATTCTCTTTGTACGCTCCTCTGAAAAAAACATACTCCATCGATGTAATTAACCTCATTGCGTTCATGAGAGTGACTTGTTGGGCTAGTTGGTACATGGTTATACTTGGAGAATGCCAGCAAACTTGGAAGTAGAAAAAATCGAGAAGACATAGACAAAGTGACAGGAAGGTGGCTGGTTTACTAACAACTGAACTTCATACATGAAAACGACGTCCCCCAAGTCCGCACTGAACATGCGCAAGGCACAATATAACATAAATACGGTCATCATCTTATCTATACACGTCTACACTGATCAAGAAATAAAAACTCTTTCTTGGTAAGGAACACAGATGGCGCGCTTACACACTTCTCGGGCCCTAGTTTATAGATTTGATAGGCTTCAATCAGCTCTCTTTGCTGCTGAGTCTTAGCCTTCCCCAAGATTGAAACTTCACTGAAGATGGGATTACAACCGCACTCCTTACAATGTAGCGGAAGATTACCTCCTGTGCCTGTAGGTATCTGATTCGCATGCTCACGCATCCGATCATTCACACAGCGACCGGTTTGTACTATGTAATCTCTACCACATTTCAAGGGAATACTGTACACTACACATGTGTCGCACGTGCGGTGCTTCGCGACATGCTTGGTATTGCACGTACTCTTTCGCGAACTGTGCTGCGAGACCTTCATGCACAGTTTTGAAAGCTTACAAGGCGCGGAACAAACCAATCTGACGTCGTCTCTTGCCGCAACCTTTTTCAATCTGTGTGAAATGCCATGTTACATACGGCATAACCACCAAGTTCTTTTTTTATTTGTCTCGTACTTCGCGATCCCCTCTGTTTTTCATTTTCAAACGCTTGTGCACAGATTCAGGCCCTGCAGTGATCAAAGTCCTTGGATAGCCTGCCACTAACAGTCTCCTCTCTTGCTGGGAGGCACTGTCTTGCATTAAGTGCGTACAACTCTTTTCCACCGCATTCGACAAGCACAAAAAGGCTATGCCACGCTTGATCAGTTTCGAGTGAGCTGATTGATACGGTAGCAACGTCTTTTTAGTTCTAGGACTATAAGCCCAGCAAATGTGACCTTGAGTATGAAAGGTTAGAGTCAAATCTAAAAACCTCATGGAATTTAGAATTAGATATTTGAAAAACCTGATAGATTTTAGAGTCAAATCTAAGAACCTGATGAACGCATTTTCTTGTTCCTTGGGCTCTTTGCTAGATCGGTTTCCTTCTACAGTCCGTACTAACGTGTGTGTGGACGGCATAGTTTACTACACGATCAAGGCACGGTACCTTTCCAAGTGCATCAAGAACGGTGTTCCCCCTGATGATGTCATCGCGCTATTCGGAACACTTCCGTCTTCGGAGGGACATTGGTAGAGGATTTCGAAGATTCTAATTTCGGAGACATGGAGACAAGTCAGGCACTGGCAAGATTGGCTCAGGTTGACGTGCCTTCAAGGTCACGATTGCAGTTTGGGACCAGCTCTATTGCGTCAACACATCCACCGAGCTGGATTATTGGTTGAAGCCTTTTGGCGTGACGTGGTTCGTCATGTTCCGAAGCGGATCAAGGTAAGCCCGAATACCGGACGGGTGGTCTATCTCGACGACGCTTCGGTTCCAGCTGGAGTGCACGACCTACTGGTCAAGGGACCCAAGTTTGCCTTGGCACCGAGTTTGCGTGGTCACCAGCTTCTAGCCACTGTCCGGGAGATATCACGAAAAGCGCCTTCCGAGGAGAAGGAAAGGTGCCTATCAGAAGGTATTGAACAACTTCGGAATCCAGGAACTTCTCGTGGTCCCTCGGAAAACCTCATGCGGCCTGTTGTACGTTTCTGCATTGATAATGACCTTGTAATTCTACAGCCTGATAAGGAAGGCGGGTTTGTTGTCCTCCCGAATACCCCGTACAGTAAGAAAGCCAAAGAAGCTTTGAACAAAAACTTCAAGGTAGTTTGCGTAAAACCAGAAAAATTAAAAAAAAAGGTCTTTGGAACTTCTAAAGAGGCTTAACCTGTAGTTGTTGGAAAAGACTGTTAAGAAGAGCAACGCTGATGTGCTTTCCGCATTTTCACGGTGAAAATGCACAAGCCTGACTGCCCTATGCGAACCATAGTGACAGAAGAAGGCTCGTGGCAGAAACCTATTGGAAGGTTCTTGCAACGTTCCTTGAATACACTTGCTACTGAGGACCCTTTCGGCATTGACAGTTCAAACGTAGTGATCGACGCCTTGAGATCGGGAGTGCTAACAGCGAACACTGCCTTTTCTGTGGACATTGAAGAACTCTAATATTCTATTCCACATGAAGAACTGTTTGTGGCCGTGCGGAAGCTATTGAATGCCAGGGGGAGACTTCTTTTCAAGGTTGTTGCGGCCTCTCGACTGAGAGTTTTATGGAACTTTATCTTTTTACTTGTCGGCAACTTTTGTTAAATTCGATGGCAAGGTGTTTTTACAGAATGGCATATGTATTGGGTCAAGTGTTGCGCCGGTACTGTGCGGTATTTTCTTAGCGAAATTTGACAAGTCTCTTTCTGACGCCATTACCGATTACCGTGTTGCTCGTATTTTTAGGTATGTTGATGATTTCCTTGTTCTCTTAAATATCGGACGAAGTGGTTGTCTCACTGACATCATTTGAAGCATCCTATCAGTTTTTCAGCATTGCTCTCGACATCTTAGCTTCACCCACGAAGCACCACAAGAAAATTCCATCAGGTTTTTAGATTTGACTCTAACCTTTCATACTCAAGGTCACATTTGCTGGGCTTATAGTCCTAGAACTAAAAAGACGTTGCTGCCGTATCAATCCGCTCACTCGAAACTGATCAAGCGTGGCATAGCCTTTTTGTGCTTGTTGAATGCGGTGGAAAAGAGTTGTACGCATTTAATGCAGGACAGTGCCTCCCAGCCAGAGAGGAGACTGTTAGTGGCCGGCTATCCAAGGACTTTGATCACTGCAGTGGCTGAATCTGTGCACAAGCGTTTGAAAATGAAAAACAAAGGGGATCGCGAAGTACGAGACAAAATAAAAAAGAACTTGGTGGTTATGCCGTATGTACATGGCATTTCACACAGATTGAAAAAGGTTGCGGCAAGAGACGACGTCAGATTGGTTTGTTCCGCGTCTTGTAAGCTTTCAAAACTGTGCATGAAGGTCTCGCAGCACAGTTCGCGAAAGAGTACGTGCAATACCAAGCATGTCGCGAAGCACCGCACGTGCGACACATGTGTAGTGTACAGTATTCCCCTGAAATGTGGTAGAGATTACATAGGACAAACCGGTCGCTGTGTGAATGATCGGATGCGTGAGCATGCGAATCTGATACCTACAGGCACAGGAGGTAATCTTCCGCTACATTGTAAGGAGTGTGGTTGTAATCCCATCTTCAGTGAAGTTTCAATCTTGGGGAAGGCTAAGACTCAGCAGGAAAGAGAGTTGATTGAAGCCTATCAAATCTATAAACTAGGGCCCGAGAAGTGTGTAAGCGCGCCATCTGTGTTCCTTACCAAGAAAGAGTTTTTATTTCTTGATCAGTGTAGACGTGTATATATAGATAAGATGATGACCGTATTTATGTTATATTGTGCCTTGCGCATGTTCAGTGCGGATTTGGGGGACGTCGTTTTCATGTATGAAGTTCAGTTGTTAGTCCAGCCACCTTCCTGTCACTTTGTCTATGTCTTCTTCTCGATTTTTTCTACTTCCAAGTTTGTTGGCATTTTCCAAGTATAACCACTAATTATACAGCGGTTTATAATAGGCAAAAGCTTTCATAGACAAAAGCATTAATAGGCAAGAGCTTTTTATAAAGGCAAAAGCTTTCAATAAACATGCAAAAAAGCAGAGGGGAAATAGGACATCCTTGGCGAACTGAGCGCCGCCCTTGGATGAGATTTCCAACTTCTTTGTTAACAACGAGCCTAGTATTACAACCACTGTACGCCATACGAGCAGCTTCTGTTATTACTGTACCAACATTTGCTTGTCCTAAGACAGGTATAAGAAAGTCATGTGGCACGCGGTCAAAGACTTTCTCAAGATCGATCTGGAGCATCGTGACTGCACCCTTGATGATGTCGCAACACTCTAATACACACCTCGCTGTGTGAATGTTGGTAAAGATGCTTCTGCCCTTTATTCCACATGCTTGATGCGGGCCCACTATTTGTTTTATTACGCTTTGCAACCTTCTAGCCACTATTTTCATAAAAATTTTATAATCTACATTTGTCAGACTGATAGGACGATAGGGTGATACCTTCCGAAGTTTGATAGAATCGTTGGTTTTAGGAATAAAAATGGTATGGGAAGTGAGAAATGATGGAGGCAGAGATTTAAACTCAAAGGCCTCATTGAATAAGCGCCCCAATATTGGAGATATTTCTCGCTTGAAGGTCTTATAAAAAGCCGCACTTAGGCCGTCAGGGCCAGGGGACTTCCCGGGATTTATGTCTTCGATTGCTTTCTCTACCTCTCCTACCGAGATTGACAGTTCCAATTGATCCTTTGTTTCGTCATCTAATTGTGGCATGAAAGACAAAAATTCACTTTTGAAGTGGTCGCTATCTACCGTACCTAAAGAAAGCAGAGCACTATAATACTCGTGAAAGGCTTTCTCAATCTCGTCTTTCGCACTTGTCAAGGCACCGCCAATATTTCTGCAATTATATTACGTTGCGCGTAACTTTTTTCCGTCCCTAGTGCGCGCTTTGTAGGCCTTTCGGCCTTTACTGTTTTCTCTGCTTTCGCTCTTATAATTGCACCCCGAAATCTTTCCATGTCTAACAACTCCAATTTTTTTTCACCACAAGGATATCTCCCTTAAAAGTTCCAGGCGTTAGACCCTCTTCTTGGACAAGAGTTTGCAAGTTCGAACGTAACAGTCTGTCACGAATACGTTCTTCATGTTTAAGTATGCTGTTCTTTCTACAGCTATCGTTTTAATTTTTTGTTTAAATGGTTCCCATTTCGGCCCAACTTCTGAGTTATTGTCACGGCACAGTTCTTGTATGCCCTCATGTACTAATGTTTTGAAAACATCGTCATCAAGTAGTTTATTATTTTTTTCCATGAAATATCCCAGTTAAATTTGCCCTTTCTTTTTTTGCTGCAAATGCTAAACATCACGAGGCAATGGTCAGCGAAGGAGAGAGGGATTACGAAATAATCCTTGCACAGAGGCAGAATATCCAATGACACATATGTACGATCTAAGCGTGCGTGACTAGAACCTTGAAAATGCGTGAATTGGACATTATGCCCACTGGTAATACTGACACGTATACATGTTTATATTTCACCGGTGGTCACTTTCCACCGGCTAACAAATGTTAAACGTTATCGCTCGGCGCAGGTCGCGCCTGCATCAGAAGCTTCTCGAACGTTCCGTCGTCTGTGGTCACCGACGCTCATGTAATCTGATTGTATGAGCGACGCGGATTGTCTAGAACTTTCTGGAAGACACGCGGGCAGCAGGGATTAATCTGGAACCTTCGATGACTCATGTAGAAAAGTCGACGCGTTTCGCCGCAGATCAGATTTCGACGATCGCCGACTGTGTTCGCCGCTATCGTTGTACTTCGAGTGCACCTTGCTTTTGTGGGCACAGGTTCGCCCAATAAAGTCCGTTACGCCATTCACAGTTTTACGACTGTTCTCATCACTGTCACTACTACGTGACAATGCATTCTCCCACATCTTCAAGAGCGAAGTCGTTGGTGATATCCAATCTCAATCTTATCGTCCTAGTCTCGATCACGATGCGGCGTAGTACTCGTTTTGTCTCGTGCTGAGCACACCCAATTAAAATCGCCGATAAGGATGAGTATACGATCAGTATTACAATACTCACTAGTGCGGCATAAAAATCTAGACACTGTGCAACGTCAGTTGGAGCATACAACCACGCGCCATTCATTGCCGGCAAAAACGAAGTCACAAACTACAAAGCTGCCTGATGGACAGCTTATAACAGACTGTATAACAATCCCTAAGCAACTACGCACAAATAATACACACCCTCCTGACGTCCCCACCGCATGACTGACGCACACATTATAATGCGCCGAGAACGGGCGTAAGATGCCGTCGGTCTGGTTCTCGCCTTGAACTTTCGTTTCCTGCACTGCGATTATATCTCATTCTTGTTCTATCGCAATACGATACAGCTGATTTTGCCTTCTTTTAGTCTGTAATCCACGTACATTAATTGTTCCTACGCACAGGGACCTTTTAAACGGCACAATTTTCCTGCCGGACGAGACCGCCGGCCAGACGCCCTCATTTCCCACATCGACGCTTTGTGCAGTCGCCATAGTGGCGTCTAAGAGTACGCTTGCACAATATGCATTTATGCGAACCATATGATTGCGTTCGAGCGTCGTCGTTTTCGCCCATAGCTGGCGCGTTCGTACGCTCGTGCTCTTCGAGGTGAAGAGGTTTTGCGCGCTATTAGAGCGAGAGAGAGAGAGAGAAACGCATACACGGAGCGGATCTGCTGCAACGAGCTGTCGGCATTGCAACGCGGTGTCGGTGTTGCAAGCTGCACTATGCAGCCCAGTGACGGCTGTAAGTCCGAGACGCGCGAAAACAAATTATCATCATGAGCCATAAGACGAAAAGTTCGCGCGCACTTTCGGAAAATGCTGGGATACGATCGCCCAGCTTGGCTGTTTCAAGAGTTGTGAAGCCGAGTGCAAGGCTAAACGTTTTTTTTTTTCGACAACAGTGCATAAAAATACAGTTGCCTGGAGCACAGACAAAAAGCACAAAGTAGGCTTGACGGGGTCTGTACCCCCTAAAAAATTTCACATTGGTAACATTAACGATTGCAGCATTTGCACAATAACTACACAGTGGAAAGAAAGTACGTGTTATAAGGGGAAAAAATTACACCATCTTCCCGTAGGGGAACCCTGAGTAGTATGCGAAGCAGCCTTGGGGTCGACATGTTACCATAATAAAAGTCGGGCCCTTCGGCTCCCTTTCTTCTCGTTCATTACATACCGAGGGCTCGAATCCGGCAATATTGATGCCTTCAGGGAGCAGGCGTGGGTTTATTTACCAGTTGCCTTCACCCAAAAAGATCACGTACTCGTGACGCCTCCGGCAGAAAGGATGTTCCACATTCGCCGGCTATATTTGTGAGTGGTGGCGCTTGCTAACACTCCCAGGGTTAGTTCTAGTTGTAAGACATAAATACCCCAGAAAGTGGAATGGAAAACGGCGCTACGGTAGCTCAATGGTGAGAGCATCGCACGCGTAATGCGAAGACGTCGGTTCGTTCCCCACCGGCGGCCAGTTGTTTTCATCCATTTCATTTTCATTAATTTATCATTAATTTAATTGAATTAGAAAGTACAAGTAATTTACTATATGTTTTCCTTGGTGTCATGGTTTGTTGGCTTCTTATGATATGATTAATAAAAATCGGGCGCCTCGGTTGCCTTTCTTCTCGTTCATTACATAACGAGGCCTCGAATCCGGCAACATTGATGCCTTCAGGTAGCATATGTGGGTTTACTGACCAGTTGCCTTCACCCAAAAAAATCATGTACTCGTGACGGCTGCGGCTGAAAGGATGTTCCACATCCGCCGCCTAGGTTTGTGAGTGGCGGCGCTTGCTAACACTCCCAGAGTTAGTTCTAGTTGTGAGACATAAATACCATAGCGTAGCGCAATGGTGAGAGCATCGCACACGTAATGCGAAGACGTCGGTTCTTTCCCCACCTGCGGCCAGTTGCTTTTTCATTCATTTTCATTAATTTATCATTTCTTTATTTCAATTAGTAAGTAATTTCCCCTGTGATTTCCCTGGTGTCATTGTTTGTTGGCTTCTTATGTTACGCAGATAAAAGAAGACCAGCATACAAAGCCTCACAAATGTTGAATGGAGACCTCCTAGAGCTGACAGACACAGATGAAGTCCAAAAGCTAGCTTATGTAACGAGTATTGGTGATCTTAAAGTCTAGATTTCAGCGCGTCACTCCGTGAACACTAGCAGGGGCATAATGCATGAAGATTTCGTTAACTACAATGATGATCTCCTCGAAAAACAAAATCTCGCCAAATACGAAAAAGCGTCATGCGACCAAATGACCAAGAAATCCACACGGGACACGTTCTACTTGCCGTTGGCACCAACCTACTGCCTGGCTCACTTGATGCAGGTACGTGAAAATAAAACCATATATCCAGAACTCGAACCACTGCTTCAAGGCTGATTGGACCTGCATCACACTCATACAAAGGTAAAGCAACTTGCACGAAGTGTAGTGAAATTGATCACCCTTTCGACAGCTATAAATCTCCCCCAGATTGCGTCAACCGCAAAGGAGATAATCCGGCTTACTCGCGATCTAGCCTCTGCGTAAAAAAAACTATAAAAACTGCTGTCTCTCCTGTTATCGAGAGTAGATGCAAGCATGAAATGGCTACCGGCAAAGCAGATGGGTAGAGGATGATACTAGCCACAATCTTAAGATAGGCGTAGTGCATGTTCGCAACGGCACACCACACCATACCGCAGCACGTCATCCTCTACACTAGTCCATATAGACGCTGCCCAGCTAGCAGAAGAAAACCGGCTGAAGGCGGCGCGAAAGGCATAGAAAGACGCCAGGGAGACAGAGCGCACTGCCCAGGTAGATGTAAAGCGCCTGAAGGAGGCAGCACGCAGCGTGGCGCTATCTCTCGAGGCGACTCAAAACCCGCGCCGCGGAACTCACGGACCGCTGGCGGTTAAAAAAGCGCAGGCAACCCAGTCTCAGCTCCAAAAGATGACAATCAAGTGTATGGTGCCCTGTATCTGCATTTTGGACGTCGCCATTGGAAATTACAAATAAAACTTGAGCGTACCAGAAGTTACACTGAGTGATATTGTGAACAAACATTAGGAAGGAATGGGAAGCAATATTGCTATCTACTATTCGAAGATGATGTTGATACCTCGATGTAGTGGGACGGACGCATAGGCTGCCTCTGGTTGATCTGAGGACGACGACGTGCCTTGTTTGATGTCAGCTGGCTTCCATGTTGGCCAGTTCTTGCTACCCCTTGTAGATACACGTTGTAAATAGTTTCGCTGCTGTGCTTCCACGTAACATTTATTTGATGGAGGTGCTGGGTATTTCTTCTTACGACGGAGCTTCGAAGCGGACGCCACCTCGAATCTACCGCATGCCTCCAGGCGATAACACGTTGCTGCCAGCTACGCCTGCGACTACTACCCAGTTGATCGTCCTCTAATAGCCCCGCCATCCCGGGACCTTTTCCGGGGCAAACAGCATTGACATGGATGAGTGGCTCAGTATGTGAGCGTGTCAGTTAACAGAATGGCGGGGATCCAACTATAATGCTGACCAACGTCATATCTTATCTCGGCGGAACCCTCGCGTCTGGTTTCGGAGCCACGAGGACGATCTCTCCAGCTGAGACACGTTCAAGCAACAGCTCCGTGACCTTTTCGGCAACCCGTTTGGTCGACAACTTGCCGCCAAGAAACAACGTATCCAGACGTCCACTGAACTGTACTTGTCATACACACAGGGCGTGCCGGCCTTGTGTCTACAAGCTGACCACAAGATGTCCGAGGCTGACAAGGTGGGCCATATTTTGAAGTATCGCAGACGACACGTTCTATCTGCTCGTCTTCACCAACGTGACCACCGTTGACAGTGTCATGAAAGAGTGCCGTCGTCTCGAGCAAGCGAAATGTCGGCGCATCTCGCCTTAGTTCGAGCGTCTACCGAATACCACTGTAACGTCGTCCAGCGCGGCAATTCCTTGTCAGCCATCCACATCAGACGACGTGACACGCGTAGTCCGCCGAGAACTCGAAGCCGCATATCCGACTTCTTATAAACCTACGGTATCAGAGACCTCCAGGCCGGTCCCCGCAGGGGCGTCCGCAGGCATTTGTTATGTTGCGACACCACGTACCTGAGCACATGAGGGTTGGACCCTCCCGCGTCTAACTGTGCGCGGCTTAGCCGTGTCCGGGGAAAGGGGGATCCTGGGGGTTGAGCCGATGCCGGGCGTTTGGACCTTTACGGCCCCTCGGCGAAGGCAACACACCCCTTTGGCTTCAGCTTCACGTAGATGGCACTCCCGGACTGACCCATCAGGGAGATATCGGTACTTGCCTTTTCTTATCCTCCTCTCCAACCTTCGTCTTTCTCTGTCACCTTCAATATTTCCTGTCTCCTCCTCTCTTCTATATTACTTCCGATCTCCTTGGCAGCGAGACTTAACCCTGTGTGAGTAGCCAAACTAGGTTATTTCATATACAGTTATAGTGGCGGCGTACAGCTGGCGTCTGCGGGACCTGTGTTTACAGGCGCTGCCGCGTCCCCTTTTAGGACTCTACGGTGGGTGGCTGGCGTTGCTGCCGAAAACTTCACATTTACCTGTGGCTAGTTCCTTCCCCCCACTCCCTGATCGCCCTCAGAGAAGAGGGCGCACCGATGAAGTCTTCCAGTTTTTGGTCGCTAGAGAGAAACGTTCCCCCGATTCCATGTGATTCACTCAGAAAAAACAGACAAACCAATGCGAACAGTTTGACCATTCCTAGTTTCAATGTCTCGTACTGAAGTTTTTGGTACAGGTTATAAAGCATGGAGAATGGCGAGCGCTGATCTCCTCTTGGAGCTCCGAGACAATAAACAAAATGAAAAGCTGCCCAAGCTAGTATCATTTAGAGAGACCCAATAACAGTAACTACACACAGTACCATGAATACCACCCGTGGCGTAGTCTCAGATGATGATCTGTTGGGGCTGACTGAGGCTGAACTATGGAGGGCTTCAGTGATCAGAATGTCACCAACGTTTAGCGAACTAAGATGAGGCGTGACGGTAAAGAAATCCAGAACAAGCATCTGATACTTTCAAATCAAGTGCTCTGCCCGAGTTCATCGAGCCCGGGTACATCAAGCTTCGTGTTAGGCCATACGTGCCAAATCCTCTTCGATGTTTCAAATGCCAGCGGTTCGGCCATAGTTCCCAAAACTGCCGAGGTCGCCAGAGGTGTGCGAAATGCAGTGCTCATGAACACTCGTCTGAGTCTTGTGAAAGCTCTCTACATTGTGTCAACTGTGATGGGGAGCACGCCGCATACTCGCGGTCGTGCGCTTCCTGGAAAAAAGAAAAGAAAATAGTGACAATTAAAGTAAATGAAAATATATTTTTCAAGGAGGCACGCAGACGGGTATCGTACCTGCCGAAAACCAGCTTTGCCGAATTGGCGCGTCAGGGGGCAGCGCCACAACGGCCTCCGGTAGCTGTCTGGCACACGCGTATAGTGAACCGGCGGTGACGCCATTCGCCCTCTCGGCGGGTGCAGCCAGTGCTGCTCCGCCATCCAAGAAGGGTCTATCAACCTCCGGGATGGTGGGCTCCAAGGTCTCGTTTTTTGAGGCGGGGCTTTCAAAGCAAACACAGCACTCGCAAGAGCGCGTGTACACCGCTCGCAAGAGGACATGGACAACAACATGCGTGAGGGCGCAGCCAGCGCCCAAGGAGCGGTGCGATTCTATCGACCGCTGTAAAGAAGAAAAATCTCGTGTCACGGCGCCTGGAAAAGGTCCGTGATCTAACATTGCCTTCTTGAACACACAGCATAAAACAACATCCAAATGGACACACAAATCCTACAATGGAATGTGAGAGGACTTCTCCATAATCTCGACGATATCACAGAACCACTCCATAAATATAGGCCAAAAGTGCTGCGTGTACAGGAAATACATTCAAAACACCCACAAACAAACTTCCTCGGACAGTACGGAATCTTCCTGAAGGACCGTGACGACGCTGTTACCCCGTCCGGTGGAGTAGCAATAATTGTAGACAAGTATGTTGCTTGCCAGAACCTTTCTCTTCAGACACCCCTTGAGGCGGTGTCTGTGCCAGCAATTCTCTTTACCAAATTAACAAAAATCTGTTGCATTTACATACCGCCTCATTACCAACTTTGCAAAACAGATTTCTACAAGCTGACTGACCAGCTCCCGGAGCCCTATATTATGACTGGCGATTTTAACGCTCACAGTATTTTGTGGGGAGACTCCCGGTGTAATGCCAGGGTCGACTCATTGAAAACTTTGTGGTAATAATCTGGTGTGTGCCTCTTTAATAAAAAAGGGCCCACCTATATTATAATATCCACAATAATTCATACTCTTCTATAGATTTAGCGATTGGCACTGCAAGCTTCCTTCCTTACATAGAGTGGAATGTTGTCAAGAACCCATTTGGCAGCGACCACTTGCCTGTAATTATTAATTAATACAAGAACATGACAGTCCACCCCATGCCCCCTATTGCAAGATAACATCACCTGACTGGAAAGGTTTTAAAGAGTCAACCTACTTAACACAAGATTTTATCCACGATTTTAGTATTGATGACGCAGTAGCTATTTTACTGGTTTTCTACTCGATGCAGCTCAAAAATCCATTCCACAAACAAAAGGTTTCTCATGTAAAAGACAGGTCCCCTGGTGGAATGAGGAGTGCAGATTGGCACGAAAGAAACAAAACAAAGCGTAGGGAGTACTGCGTCGCTCTCCGACTGCGGAAAGTCTTATCGAAATTACACTGGTAAAATCACAGGGAAGGCATACGCGGCGACAGACAAGGAGGGCTAGCTGGGAGAATTTTCTCTCTGGCATAACATAACACTCCAGAGCCCAAAGTATGGAATGGCCTAAAAAAGCTAAAGGGGCAGAAAATCCACCGATTGCCTTTAGTTGACGACCAAGGGAATACCTTGGAAGACCAGGCCAACGCTCTAGGCGAACACTTTCAGTATGCATCAAGCTCCATGCATTACTCAATATCATCCCTAAATATAAACAAGTAGCTCAACTTAAGTCACTGGATCGTAAATGCTAACCGAATGAGAAATACAATAGTCCTTTTATTATTGGCTAGTTGAGAGTTGCCTTGAGCGTATGCAGTAGCTCTGCACTGGGAGCTGACAGAATCATGTATGACTTGATTAAAAACCTACACACTGACACACAGATGACACTTCTGGGAGATTTCCACTCTATCTGGGCTGCCGAATACCTCCCATCTTCATGAAAAGAAGCGATTGTTGTCCCTGCATTGAAGCAAGGTAAAGACCCTTCCTCGGCGGCAAGTTATCGTCCGATAGCTCTCACAAGTTGCCTTTGTAAGCTTTTGAAAAATGATTCATCGACAACTCATACATGTTCTTGAACTGAACAAAATGCTTGATCCCTATGAGTGTGGCTTTAGAGAAGTGTGGTCCACAACTGATCATCTTGTGCGCACTGAATTAAATATCCGTGACGCATTTGTACATAAACAGTTTTTCTTGTCGATATTCCTCAATATGGAAAAGGCGTGCGACACAACTTGGCGCTACGGAATTTTGCGAGACTTGTCGGGAATGGGCATCTGTGGAAATATGCTAAACATAATAGAAAGCTATATGTCTAATCGTACCTTCCGCGGGAAAATCGGCGATGTATTGTCGCGTCAATTTATACAGGAAACTGGTGTACCCCAAGGAGGTGTGCTCAGCTGCACACTGCTTATTGTGAAGGTGAACACGCTTCGTGCTTTATTACCACCAGCTATTTTTTATTCCGTCTACGTAGACGACATACCAATAGGTTTCAAGTCCTGCAACCTTACAGTGTGCAAGAGAAGTGCAACAGTGCTTGAACAAAGTGTCCAAATAGCGGACGAAAATGAATTCAAAAGGAACTCGCACAAAAGTTATTGTGTTCTTTTTACAAGAAAGAGTTCTGATTCCAGATCCTTGTGTAGAACTGTATGGACAGCAAATACCTGTGAACAAAGAACACAAGTTTTTAAGCATCATACTTGACCGTAAGCTTACTTTCATTCCCCACATAAGATATCTCAAAGCGAAATGCCTAAAAACAATGACCCTTATGAAGATTCTATCTCACACAACATGGGGTAGCGACAGGAAGTATTTATTGAACCTTTACAAGAGTCTCATTCGATGTCGACTAAATTATGGTGCTGTAGTATACCACTCTGCCGTCCCAAGCGCGCTAAAGATGCTAGATCCTGCTCACGATCTGGGTATCCGCCTGGCCACCGGCGCTTTCAGAACAAGCCTTATTGAAAGCTTATACGTAGAATCGAATGAATGGTCACCCTGTCTCTAGAGATCATACATCAGTTTCACCTGTTCTTTGTTGCTCTTTGCTGCTCTTTGTTGCTAGAATTTGTGTGATGTACAGGCGGTCGGCACGGCCACACAGCCACCAAGTTCACTGGCAATGATGATGATGATTGTTGTGGTTTATTGGCGCAAGGGCCAGATGTGGCCAAAGAGCGCCAAGACGATGGTAATGGCTTGTTAGTGGTAGACGAATAGGGAATTATATGAGCATTAGATGTGGCATGTCTGTAAAGGGGCCTAAATCAATCGCTGTAAAGTGCGTAAAATCTATACGTAATAAGATTATGGCAATGACTGATTATGCGGACTGTAGACGTGAACAATGCATTGCGAAGGAATGATACGATACGAATTACAAAATATTAAAGATACAAGAATTGGCTAGAAGCACAAGTGCCTCAACAGAGCCCTTGAAACAAGGGCCTGCAGGCATGTGCTATAAAAAAAACTATCACAGCAAGATCCTCTGGAAAGAGGATGCGCTACGAACTTATTGGGCTAATAACATGTAGCACAACATCTTTCAAGAATGCGAGGACTGTGTTGGTGTTAAAGAGCGGTTCTTCACCAAGAAACATAGCGGGATGCAGAGGGCTACAATAGCGATATGCGAGAGGAAAATGTTTCTTTCTTTCTCTTTCGGCTTCCCGGTACTCCAAGAGGATGTGGAGGACGGTGAGCCTCTCGCCACATCTACCACATGTTGGAGGATCATTACCATTCAATAGAAAATTGTGAGTGCCATATGTGTGTCCTATTCTGAGACGACAGAATAGGACATCAATTCGTCGTGTTTTAGTTGTACAGGGCCAGAACCCTAACTGTGGCCTAATCATGTGGAGCTTATTATTTACTTCGGCGTCCCACAAGCGTTGCCAGTGGTTTCGCAGTTTCGTTCGCAAAAAAGGCTCGAGATCTGTGGCAGGAATAGCAGCGGTAAGATTGCTAGCTTGAGATGTAATTGATGTGGCCACTTTGTCTGCTAGTTCATTACCCTCAATGCCCCTATGGCCAGGAACCCAGCATATTGTGACATGTCTACCAGATGAATAAATATTGCACAAGTACGTGTAAAGCTCAATAAAAACAGGATTTTTGTGTATTCTTACAGACATTAGTGCCTTTACGACACTTAAGGAGTCTGAAAATTATTGCATTTTGTAGTTTTAATTTCTGAACGTGTTTAACCGCAGACAGCACTGCATAGGCTTCTGCAGTAAAGATGCTTGTATAAGGATTCAATACGTCCGATTCAGAGAAAGATGAACCGATTGCCGCGTAAGATACGCCAGCATGCGACTTTGACGCGTCGGTGTAGAATTCAGAGCAAGAGTATTTCGATTGGAGTTCACGGAAATGCATTGCGATTTCGAGTTCATGAGCGTGCTTTGTGACCTCTACAAAGGATATATCACATTCTATGACCTGCCACTCCCAGGGCAGGAATAGCTTACCTGGAGGCATTAGACAGTGTTCAAGACGTGGGACATCCATTTCAACGCCAAGCTCCCTCACACGCAGTGAAAAAGGCTGTCTCACAGAGGGTCGATTATGGAAAAGTGTAGTACACGTCAAATCGTTAATGGTGTTAGAACACGGATGTTCATGATTAGAGGGTACTTTGAGGAAATATGTGAAACTGGTGTATGATCTCTGCAGATGGAGTGACCATTCATTCGATTCTACATATAAGCTTTCAATAGGGCTTGTTCTGAAAGCGCCGGTGGCCAGGCGGATACCTAGATGGTGAACGGGATCTAGCATCTTTAGTGCGCTTGGGGCGGCAGAGTGATATACTACAGCCCCATAATCTAGTCGCGAACAGATCAGACTCTTATAAAGGTTCAATACACACTTCCTGTCGCTGCCCCATGTTGTGTGAAATATAATCTTCATTAGGTTCATGGTTTTTAGGCATTTCGCCTTGAGATATTTTATCTGGGGAATGAAGGTAAGCTTAGAGTCAAGTATTATGCCTAGAAACGTGTGTTCTTTTTTCACAGGTATTTGCTCTCCGCACAGTCCTACACAAGGATCTGGGATCAAGCCTCTCTTTTTTGTGAAAAGAACACAAGAACTTTTGTGAGGGTTTACTTTGAACCCGTTTTCGTCTGCCCACTTAGACACTTTGTTCAACCCCTGCTGTACCTGTCTCTCGCACACGGCGAGGTTACAGGACTTGAAGCCCATTTGTATATCGTCCACGTAGATGGAATAAAAATAGCTGGTGGTAGTGAAGCTCGAAGTGTGTTCATTTTGACGATAAAGAGCGTGCAACTGAGCACGCCTCTCTGGGGTACACCAGTTTCCTGTATAAATGGCCGCGACAGTGCGTTACCTATTTTAACCCGGAATGTGCTGTTGTGTAGGTAGCTTTCAATGATGGTTAACATATTACCGCGGATTCCCATTGCCGACAGATCGCGTAGGATTCCGTAACGCCAGGTTGTATCGTACGCCTTTTCCATATCGAGAAACACGGATAAGAAATATTGTTTATGTATGAAGGCATCACGAATATTTGCTTCGATGCGCACGAGATGGTCGGTTGTAGACCATCCTTCTCTGAAGCCGCACTGATATGGATAAAGAATTTTGTTTGACTCAAGGAAGTGTAAAAGGCGACGGTTTATCATTTTTTCAAAGAGTTTGCAAATACAACTCGTGAGGGCTATTGGGCGGTAACTTGTTACTAATGTGGGGTCTTTACCTTGTTTCAAAATTGGAACCACAAGGGATTCTTTCCATGCAGTAGGTAGGTACCCGGCAGCCCATATAGCATTGAAAAGTGCGAGTAGCGTTATTTGAGTTTCACTGTGGATGTGTTTGATCATGTCGTACATGATCCTGTCAGGTCCAGGAGCAGAGCTACGACATGCAGTCAAGGAGGCTCTCAATTCGACGATGTTGAAAGGCATGTTATAGGTTTCGTTCTGTCGGCATTTGCGGTCAATAGTCTTGCGTTCTGCGATTTGTTTGTGTTTGAGGAATGCCTCGGAGTAATTATTCGAACTAGATACGCGCTCAAAGTGTTCGCCAAGAGCGTCAGCTTGGTCTTCCAAGCTGTTCGCTTCGTTGTTCACTAGCGGCAACGGATGGATTTCTTTTCCCTTTAGCCTCATTAGCCTGTCCCATACTTTTGCCTCTTGAGTATACAAATTGATACCTGAGAGAAACCTCTCCCAACTTGCCCTCTTTGCCTGTCTTCGCGTCCTTCTTCCCTGGGACTTAACATGTTTAAATTCTGTTAGATTTTCAGCTGTAGGACATTCACGTAGTTTGCCCCAAGCTTTACTTTGTCTCCTCAGTGCCTGTCAGCAATCGTCATTCCACCAGGGGACCCGTCTTTTGAATGAAGTGCCATTTGTTTGAGGAATGAACTTCTCAGCGGCGTCAATGATAAAAGCAGTAAAATATGATACGGCATGATCTATAGTAAAATTATCCATAAAATCACGTGATAAGCACGTAGATTCCCTAAAGCATTCCCAGTCAGCTGAGGCCAGTTTCCAGCGAGGGACATGGGGAAGAGAGTCATGTTTGGTTACTAAGTTTATGGTTACTGGGAAATGATCACTTCCAAATGCATTTTTAATTACACGCCATTCTAAATCAGGGAAAGGTGAGACAGAGCCAATTGACAGGTCTATTGACGAATATGAACTATGGTGGATATTGTAATATGTTGGTTCGTTCTTATTAAAGAGGCACGCACCGTAGTTAACAAGGAAGTCTTCAATGAGTCGACCTCTCGCGTCACATCGCGAGTCTCCCCAAAGAGTATCATGAGCATTAAAATCACCAGTGATAATGTATGGTTCTGGGAGCTGGTCGATGAGGCTGTAAAATTCTGTTTTACTGAGGTGATGGTTGGGTGCTATGTAAATGGAGCAAATCGTTATAAGCTTGTTAAATAAAATTGCTCGCACAGATACAGCTTCGAGAGGCGTGTGGAGGGCAAACTGTTGGCAAGCAACAGACTTATTTACAGCTATGGCTACACCTCCGGACAAGGCAGAAGCGTTGTCACGATCTTTACGGAAAATGGCATATTGCTTGAGAACGTTGGACTGTGTAGGTTTTAAGTCTGTTTCTTGGACACACAGCACCTTCGGATGAAATTTATATATGAGTTCTGTGATGTCGTCGAGGTTACGAAGTGGTCCTCTGACATTCCACTGTAGAATCTGTGTGGCCATGTTGCAGACAATGTTTGTGCTGTGTCTCGTGTAAAAACACTAAATTACAGAGCCCTTGTCGGGCCCTTGATGCGGGATTTTTCTTTTTTGGAGCGGTCGAGAGATTCTCGCCGCTCCTTTGGCGCTGGCTGCGCCGTCTGGCTGCAAGATGTGTCCATCGGCTCTTGTGGAGCGCTGGACACCCGCTCTTGAGAGCGGTTTGTTCGCAATGAAGGCCTTGTCTCGAGAGACAAAACCTTGGAGGCCACCAGCCCGGAGGTGGATGGCCCCTTCTGCTGGGGTGGCGGAGCAGCGCCAGCTGCAGTCGCTGAGGGGGCAGATGGCTTTACCGCCGGCTCACTACGCGTGGGCCGGACAGCATCCGGAAGCCGCTGCGACGCTGCCTCCTGACGCGTCACATCGGCAAAGCTGGTTTTAGACAGGTAGGTCACCCACCTTCGTGCCTCTTTGAAAGTTATGTTTTCTTTTACCTTAATTGTCACTATTTCCTTTTCTTTTTTCCAGGATGGGCACGACCGCGAGTATGCGGCGTGCTCCCCATCACAGTTAACACAATGTAGAGAACTTTCACAAGACTCAGAGGAGTGTTCGTGAGCACTGCATTTCGCACAAGTTTGGCGGCCTCGGCAGTTCTGCGAACTATGGCCGAACCGCTGGCATTTGAAACATTGAAGGGGATTTGGCACATATGGTCTAACACGAAGCTTGATGTACCCGGCCTCGATGGACTCGGGCAGGACACTTGAGTTGAAAGTAAGTATTAGATGCTTGGTCAGGAGTTCTTTCCCATCTCGCCTCATTTTAATCCGTTTAACATTGATGACATTCTGATCACTGAAACCCTCAAGGAATTCAGCCTCACTCAGCTGCAACAGGTCATCATCTGAGACCACGCCACGGGTGGTATTCATAGTACGGTGTGGTGTTACTGTTAATTGGGCATCTCCAAATGACACTAGATTGGGCAGTTTCTCGTATTGTTTGAGATCACGGAGTTCCAAGAGGAGATCCCTCTTGCCATCCTAGATGCTTTGTAGCCTGGTCCAAAAATATCAATCAAAGACTTTGAAACAAGGAAAGGTGACATTGATCGTACCGATTTGTCTGAGCTTGCAGAGTGAATAACAGGAAATCAGGGGAAATTCTGTGTTTGTTGTCCAAAAAACTGGAACACATCTTCGGTGCGCCCTCTTTTCAGACGGCGATCAGGGAGTAGGGGGAATTGTTGAGACATAGGTATGGAGTTTTTCGGCAGCAACGCCAGCCACCCACAATAGAGCCCAACGAGGGGACGCTGCAGGACCTGGAGAAGACAGGTCCTGCAAAACGCCAGCTGTACGCCACTACTATAACCAGATACGTATAACCAAGGGTGGTTATAACACACAAGGTTAACCCTCGCCACCAGGAATGTTGGAAGTAAATGGAAGAGTAAAGACGACAGGAAAGATTAAAGGTGAGCGAGAAAGACGAAGATTGAAGAGAAGGACAGGAAAAGGCGACTGCCGTTTTCCCCCGGGTGGGTCAGTCCGGGGGTGCCGTCTACGTGAAGCCGAGGCCGAAGAGGTGTGTTGCTTCCGCCGGGGGGCCATAAAGGTCCGAACACCCGGCATCGGCTCAACCCCCAGGATCCCCTTTTTCCCGGACACGGCTAAGCCGCGCTCGGTTACACGCGGGAGGGTCCAACCCTCGTGTGCTCGGGTCCGTGGTGTCGCAACACACCAAACGCTTGCTGACGCACACGTCCCTGCGGGGTTCACTGGCCAGTCATGCGTGTTCTGTAAACGTGCTTTTAAGCCTAGGGAGATATTTGTGAATGAAAGCTGTTGCTCTTTGTTGCTACAATTTGTGTGATGTACAGGTGGTCGGTACGGCCACGCAACCACCAGGTTCACTGGCGAGTCATGCATGTTCTGTAAACGTGCGTTTAAGCCTAGGGAGATATTTGTGAATGAAAGCTACTGCTCTTTGTTGTTACAATTTGTGTGATGTACAGGCGGTCGGCACGGCCACGCAGCCACCAAGTTCAGTGGCAAGTCATGCGTGTTCTGTAAACGTGCTTTTACGCATAGGGAGATATTTGTGAATAAAAGCTGCTGCTCTTTGTTGCTAGAATTTGTGTGATGTGCAGGTGATCGGTACGGCCACGCAGCCACCAGGTTCACTGGCGAGTCGTGCGTGTTCTGTAAACGTGCTTTTAAGCCTAGGGAGATATTTGTGAATGAAAGCTGCTGCTCTTTGTTGCTAGAATTTGTGTGATGTGCAGGTGGTCGGTACGGCCACGCAGCCACCAGGTTCACTGGCGAGTCGTGCGTGTTCTGTAAACGTTCTTTTAAGCCTAGGGAGATATTTGTGAATGAAAGGTGCTGCTCTTTGTTGCTAGAACTTGTGTGATGTGCAGGTGGTCGGTACGGCCACGCAGCCACCAGGTTCACTGGCGAGTCGTGCGTGTTCTGTAAACGTGCTTTTATGACTACGGGGGAGTGACTGGTGCCGAACCTGACAGCTGGTCACCCTCATATCGGATCTTCCGGCGCGGGAGGAGTCTGTTGCGTCCCGAATCGTCCGGGGGCATTATTTGATTGTTTCCCATCAAGACAGTGCCCGACACCGACGACACAGGCAAACAAGCGCCCAACTCGGCAGTGCGCATTCTTTGGGTGCTTCCGGATGCCAACTCCTTCCCTTCATCAGAGGCGCCTACCTGGCGACGCGGCCCGACACAGGCAGTGACGTGATGACAAAGAAGCTCACTTAGGAGCGACCGACCACAACCGCCACCCTTCGTTAGAAGTGAAGATTAGCGCGAAGGCCATTCTCCCGACCCTGGCAAGAAGACCGTCGGAAGGCAAGAAACTAAGTCACCGACTTTCGTGGAAGGAGTGAGAACCTCCTGTTTCCGGATTGACTCGTCCTTGTTTCGAAGCTGCAACATTAGAGGCGGAGTTCAGTGAACAATACGACCCCTCTGATTGGGCGCATCAAGGTCATCTGTTTCCCTAGTCGGGCAACTAGGGAATACGAATGTTTTATAAGGAGACACCTTGGGTGCAGCGGTGGTGTCCTGACGTGTTCGGATATGTGCTCAGACATGTAGTGAGCTGAGACTTTCAAAGTGCTCCCCCATGGAGTGTGCTTCCACATCTGGAGCCACTGTATATATTTAGAACAAACCCTTTTTTCTCTCGCTCTTACTCCGGGACGTACTCATCCCTCTGGCTGAAGGATCACCGGCCTAAACGCTACCCGAGTCCCGACATTAGTCGCTTCACTTGTTGTGCCAACGGGCAGCGCTTTCCCTCTTATCGCTTCGGCTGCCATTCCGTTCGTCTGCTCCTGCCGTTCTCTGCCCATGTGCACGCTTTGCTTTCTACTGTGCGCTGCAGCATTTTGTTTCTGTGTCGGCAAGTTCTTCTTTCTTCTTTCTGGGGTTTTACGTGCCAAAACCAGTTCTGATTATGAGGCACGCCGTAGTGGAGTGTTCCGGATTAATTTTGACCACCTGGGGTTCTTTAACGTGCACTACAACGCAAGCACACGGGCGTTTTCGCCTCCGTGGAAATGCGGCCGCCGCGGCTGGGATTCGATCCCGCGACCTCGTGCTCAGCAGTGCAACGCCTTAGCTGCCTGAGCAACCCCGGCGGGTTGTGTCGGCCAGTGCTCTAGCGATGTCTGAAAAACGGAAGAAAGGCCACAAAACGTTATGTGCGGCTCTGGTAAGCCAACGTGACAAGCGACAGCAGGGCCTCTTTTTTCCGCTTCCATGAGAATGAAAGGTGAGCACGCTTTTTATGCAGATAGTTAACGAACAGCCGCTAACCTTATCGAAATGGCTATAAGACGAAAGGAAGGGCATTCCCTGCGCGGTACATTTCTCTGTGGTGTGCAAATACATTGAAGTTACCTATAGACAGCAGCTCCCGAGTCGAGTGAGTTCTAGCTGACCCGCTGACGCAAATTTCGCTTCGTTATATCTCGCCGACTGCTGTTCGCTTTATGGAATAAAAAAACTGATAACTCATCTTTGCTGAAGATGCTTGAATGCTTGCTGCACGGACGAGGGAGTTAAGTTAGAGAACATTGTGCTTTGCTGTTCTTTGTTAGACATTGCAAGTCAGATCTTCACAAGGTGCGGAAACCAATTGAAGGAGCGCTGCGCTAGTGCAGAAACCACTGCAAGCGCTGTTTTCTTCGCGTTGTCTTCTACGGTGCCGGGTGTATTTTACGTTACGCAGACAAATGTGTTGCCAAAGAAAAATTAAAAAAGAAAACGCCTGCTTGTCTGTTCTTTTTTTATCAAATATTCATGTGCGATCTTCGCAGTTGTGAACTGACAACTAGGCAGACGAGCAGATTTTGTTCAGAACGAGCGAATTTACCTTCGTGTCGAGTCGCGCTGGCACGCAGTGCGTACGAAGGTGCTTACGTCGGCTCTTTGCGAGCCACGTGCTCCGGTGTTCCCGCAAAGTATTGCTCCCCCTGTGCAAAACAAATTCTTCTAGAGTAGGAAATGCTCATAGATCGTTGACCAGTGGCTTACAGCTATTGGAAGATCGTCTTCCAGTAAAAGGTATTCTGCAGAACTAGGAAGACCAGGAGCATACGAAAAGGTTGAACAAACTAATCTGTCAGTGCCTTATTGACAAGCTAATAAGAAATGCAAGAATCAAAATTATTTAGCTGTAAGAAACTGATCAGTGTTTTCAGACAACTACTGAGAAAGCAGCATTACCAAACCTGTTGCTCCATTATAGTGGCAGTTAAAATGGGAGTTTGGGTTGTTAAATTCTTGTGCCGTATGTTTTTGCATAAATCCCACAACAAAATATAAGAGTTGACGTACATGAAAGCACTGTTTCGCATAAAAAGTGCTGAAATTTGTTCCTGCAATCGCGTTGTGTGAAAGCATAAAAAGTATTCCATTTTTTTACCACACCACAGCTCCAGCACAGACAACTCCACCTCGCCTTTGTTTTGTTATGCGAAATGTGCTGCCTTCAGTCTTTCAACCGGTCTCGCGTAATGCTAATTTAACTGTTGCGACAAACGAATTGCGTTGGTAGGATTGTGTCATGCGAAGTGGTAGGTTTGTCTCATGCAACTTTTGCTATTCCGAAATTGTAAGAAGCTTTATGTATATGCACCTATAGAATGTGCAGTTTGTACTGTAGATGCGAGATACTCAGGTCTGCAATATTCTTTATTGTATCTCTTGCTGTAAAAAGTTGCTAATAAAATTGAAAATAAAGCACATTTCACTGCCTGTTATTGTCCTGCCGAAACGCAGTAGCCACGCGCTATGGCATGCTGGCTCACGTATAATAACGAAATAGGGTAAAATTTTAGCAAATACAGATGCGCAGCTGGCGTTTATTCAATACATGAACCACACACGCAAAAGAAAATGGTCATTACAAAAAAAAAAATTCACCAGCCCTTTCCCTGTCGAGAAAATGGGGGTAAGCGAAGCTTTTCGTGTGTGTATCTGACCTTCGTCAGGGTAACGTAAAGTTCACGACATGTCACGGCAATAAAACAAACGTTTTAAACATAAAGGAAGGGCTGACGATTTTCTTTCTTTTTTATCTCTTTCTTTCTTAGTTTCTGTCTTTCTCTATCACTTTATCTTTCTCTCTTTCTTTCTGTCTGTGTTTCTTTCTCTGTCTGTCTTTATCTCTTTCTTTCTAACCCTTCTTTCTCTCTCTCTTTCCTTCCCTCTCTCTTTATTTCTTTCTTTCATTCTATCTCTCTTTATCTCTTTCCTTCTCTCTCTATTTCTTTTTTGTCCCTGGTATGTGCCATTGAGCTTGGACCCTTTCTGCACTATCGCTAGGATCGGCCCACTTTTCAGCGTGGCACCCCCGCCACCACGACCCCACCATCACCGACATTTGTGAGCCTATAAAGCTTCGCTTTAAAAAAAGGGGTGAAAAAATTGGACACTTTGTAAATTCCAAAGTGTGTTCGGCGAAAGCCTGTGGCCATTCGACTGACTATGCCACGTCTTTTTTTTTGTGCATGGCACTCCCAGTGGAATGGCCACAGGCTTTCGCCGAACACACTTTGGAAATTAAAACGTGTTCTTCAATTTTTTTGACAAAGATTGACAAAGTGTGGTTTGAAGTAAACGATGGACTGTTTATTCATGAATTCTTTGTGTCTTTGCTTTAATGCCCCATGTATTACTTATGCTTGGCTGGGTCGACACCTACGATAGCTGCCTTGTGATCACTGAAATGTACTGATATGCACTCGAGATCGTTGGTGGTTGGATATGTATGGATATGCTATGCGCCACTGTTCCATCACGTGATTGCTGAGAGAGTGTGAGGGGGAGAGGTCATAGCTGGCACCGTTCCAGGGCACGGACGGACGGTCGGACGCCGCGGCTGTAAAATCACGTGATTGCTGAGAGAGTGTAAGGAGAGACGCCGCAGCTGGCACCGTTCCAGGGCACGGACGGATGGACGGTCAGATGCCGCGAGTATGAGCCATTAATTGTTTTCGCCTTAAAAAATGACAGCTGTTAAAAGAATGCAGACTGTAGCAGCAAACGGAACTCGTGCTAGTTTCCTCTTGCGTCGGCCGAGAAAATCACACACTCGTCTAGCGCATTGCAGACAGACGGGATGGCCGTCTCCCTCTCGCGCATCAGCAAAACCGTTGCCATAACAGCAGGCTTAATTTTGTTTTACTTTTTTTTCCTTAGAACCATGGCCTACCAAGCACTGGTGCACGTGACGCAATTCCCGCTTACCTTGGGGGTATACCAGCTGACATATCCGTGACTAAAGCCCCTTCAAACTACTACCGCTAGCTGTCAGTTAAGTAGCGTCAACCTGCTCTCCCCCTCTTCTTTTTTCCCTCATCTCCAACCGACGAAGGCGGAAATGCCGCCATGATGTTTCTGCCGGAATTTTCGCCGCCGCCGCTTGATCGTGCGTGTCCTCGGCGACCGCGGAAACAACACGGAACGGCAGAATGGAAGAAAGCAGCGCAGAAACTTCCTACCGGAAGCTGCGGAACCGGAAAAAAATGCAATAGTAAACTTGTCGGTAATGCAGTTACACTCAATATGAATGCTGGCAAAGTGCGGAGCAGTGATTCGCCGGTGTTTGGCTTGTCTTTTCCTTGCGTTTATCTCGTTTTATCCTGCGTTTAGCATGTGTTTAGCAATCCGTCATCCGTTTTGACACCTGTGCTAAGGCACAGGTGGGAAACCCCCACGCACGTGGAGCCAAACCACCAAGCACATGGAGTCAGAGCCTTTGCTGATGAAGCGCGATCTTAACGAACTTACGTTAATTCATTCTAATATTTCATGAGTATTCCTATATCTTATATAATACTGAATCTGTTAGTTTAATTTTACCAGGTCTTGCGCTGGTATTGGCATGTTTTGACCCTGTTTTGCGCTGGTGTTTTCTGAACGTGACGACGGGACGCATGACACATTAGACGCCGACAGCCCGGGCCCCTAAAGTGATCAGTACTTAAAAACTGTCAGCTCTTCCACTGGGGAGGAGATGGAAGACCAGCGAAGCTGTACTATGGTGGGAATTATGCATTTGCAATTATGGCTATTAAGATGTGATGGTGTAATTGGTTATTTGAACTATTAAAGTATGAGAAATATATATGATCCGGTGGTTTTCATTTATTTAGTGACCACAGGGACCATGACCTTATGGTCGCTACGGTACACCGCCATAGGGCGTACGGCAAAGGTTGACACGTTTTCAATAACCCGTCACCAACGCCGCGCGCGTTCGGTACGAACGCGGACAACACGGCGCCGCCGTCGACAACAGTTGTGCGCGTTGTTTGTGTGACCGCACACACCGCTGTCAAAACACTGACAGTGCTAACGCTACGGCAGAAGAAAGCCTTGGCGCAGGGCAAGAAACTGAAGAAAAACGCCGAAGAAAGCGAAGGCAAGACCAGCCAGTCGCAACAATCAAAGCCGACACCCACCGCGAGACGGAAACCCTTTTTCCCGGAAACTACCACCGCTGCCGAGAGAGGACTTTAAAGTGGTATTTCTTCCGCATCAGGGACTGCTAATGAAAAACCTAACTAGCCCACAACTCGCCGAAGCCGTGATTACAGCCTGCCGAGGTAAAGTAAGTGGCGACAAGTTCCTCCTAAGACTGAAACCAGGGTCCAACATATTGATTGTGTCGACGCCGGATGAAACTACGGCAGACCACATCCGTCGCATAACGAGCCTAAACGTTAATGGAAGAATGCATGCCGTTAATGCATACGTGGCCACTAGGGAAGGCACCGGCAAAGGTGTAATACACGGCCTAGCGTCTCACACCCGAAACGCTGATGGCGAATCTTCGAATCCACACGCAAGGAGTCGAGATATTCAGAGCACGAATGCTCGGCGATACCAAAACCGCAGTCATTACCTTCTACGGATCAATCATACCATGATACGTATATTACATCGGTGGTGAGTTGGCGTGCCACCCGTATAAGAACACTATTCAATTTTGTAACGCGTGCCGACAAACCGGGCACCGTACAGACGTATGCCCACAGCCTGCACTGCCAGTCTGTCGCACATGTGGCACGAAAGAACCCCAGGCCGACCACGAATGGCTCCCATTCTGTGACTCTTGTGGTGGGGAACATTTAACAGGAGACAAGGAATGTAAGAGAAGACTAAAGCCCCAAGCACTCCCCGGTGCCTTCATCGAAACGCGTAATAAGAACCCTTGGAAAGACACACCCAAGCAGCCACCACCAGGACCAAGATGGCTGAGCTCGGATGACTCGGAGGACGAAGAGGAGGAATGGCCTTCGCTGCACAGAAAACACAAGACAAAACCCAGAGGTGAATCACGATTGAGATCCCGCACCAGAACATCAAATCCAGCCAACCCGAAGAGTTCCAAAAAGGCATCACGCTCCCGGTCCCGGTCAAGATCGAGCAGAACAGACGAGGACATCGATAACCACCGCCCCAAACCCCACTACCCGCAGCTCAACACTAGGCCCAGGGCTCCAGGGAACAAGCCGGAGAACACAGATCACACAAAGGTGAGCTGGACGGGGACGGTCAAAACCGGGGCCCCAAACCCCACTACTCGCAGCTCAACACTAGGCCCAGGGCTCCAGGGAACAAGTCGGAGAATACAGATCACACAAAGGTGAGCTGGACGGGGACGGTCAAAACCGGGGCTTCCATTGCATCAAATCCCGAGTACCAGAGAGTCTTAGCAGAAAATCGCATGCTCAAACAAACCCTAGAAGAAGTGAAACGGGAAATGGCCGCCCTCAGAGGATAGGTTAAACAAACGTCTTAAGTAGAACAACCGAAAACCACAGTAGCGGAAGAAAATATCCCGTCGTCTCAAAATCCGATAGAAGCAATGCTACAGCAAATGATGAAACAAATGCAGGGAATGCAAAATTTCCAGAAACAGTTATATGACGATTTAAAAAATTAAAAGAACAAGTCGACGAGCTAGCCACCAATACAAAACAATTGAATCGTAAGTGTGCAGCAGGTAGCCCAAATATACCTACCCTTCGAAAAGCCAAAAACGGAGTAGTCTCTGACTCCACGGATGCGGAGGGTGGCACAGGCCATGGCCACTAATCAGGCAAAAACACACAAAATCGTCGAAGTTTGGCACTAGAATTGCCGCAGCTTCCAAAAAAAAAAAAAAAAAAAAGGCGGCAGCGCTACAGTGCTACATTGACAAGGCAATTGTTAAGCCGGACATTATATGCCTGCAAGACATATGACCGTTAAATTGCGCAGCTACCATACACATCACAACCCGGATTATCCCAGGATCGCGACGCTAGTTAGCAAAGGGGTCGCTTCGACCGTTAGGTTCCTTCCTAACGCTCAAACACAACACCATATAGTGGAACTCTTTCCAACAAAGTGAGGACGCGCCAAAACCCAAATAATGATTATCTATGGCCCACCTAAAAAGAGAGGCACGGATTTCGCGCCTATAATTACTCACGCCATGAGAAACTCGGAGAGGAAAGACAGACTAGTTCTCGTGGGAGACTTTAATGATCCACACACGAACTGGGGATACAGAAGAGATACACCCAAGGGCAAATTACTCCTACACGCCGTAGGAAATACAGGCCTACAGCTGGAAACGCTGCCCTCGGCGCCTACTAGGACAGGGAACAGCGTAAGCGCCGACACGTACCCAGACCTCACTTTTTCGCTAAACGTTAGAGATGGTCACTGGCACAACTTACAGGAAAGCCTGGGGAGCGACCATTTCATAATAAGCTTTTCCACCACCACTGCTAAACTCAAACGCGACCTTGGTTCCGCATGCATGACGGATTGGCTGGCATATCGCCAGTGCCCAGTTGCCTTAAACCCGCCGGCAAATGCGTAGCAATGGGCGCAGGGCCTTAAAGAGGCCTACGAAGCCTGTACCAAAAAAAAATACATTAACGACGGAAAACCCAGTGGTCGACCCGCACCTGCATAATTTGTGGGACTGCAGACGGGGACTCACCAAAAATGGAATCGACGAAGACTAAACATAAAATTAGGAATAAGGATCGCAGAAATCTCAGCCCAGGCGAGCGAATACGCACGTAAACTACAAGCAGAAAACTGGGCCCAGTTTACCGATTCCCTTAAGGGGACCCTATCGACAGCGAAAACCTAGGCCATCCTAAGAAGTATGATAGATCCAGAAAACACAAAGACCGCAACTACACGAACCCTCAAAACACTAACCGGCACATACCAAGGCAACAACGACAGATTACTTCAGGAACTTAGGCAGCGATACATTGGAACAAAAGACCAAGAGTATGTCACGCGCCGTATTCAGGTATAAAAAACGACGCGCTAGATGCCTCTCTAACTAAAGCTGAGCTTTTTGCGACCGCACAAGCCCTTAGGAAAAATTCAGCACCAGGGGAAGATAGGGTCACCAATCCCATGCTCCGCAATTTAAGTGACGAGCAGCTTGAGCGCTTAGTACACTATTTCAACGAGCAGATCTGGGAGACGGGGCACCTTCCACAACAGTGGAAAGACGCCACCGTCATACTCATCCCAAAAGCAGGCAAGGCTCGCAGTCTGCAGAACTTACGTCCGATATCCCTCACACCATGCCTAGGGAAACTCTTTGAAAAAGTAATTCACACGAGGCTCACGAATCACCTAGAAGATCGTAGCCTCCTATCAGACTACATGTACGGCTTTAGAAAACACCTACCAACTCAGGACGTATTTCTCAGGCTTAAAGAGGAGGTCCTAAGCAATATACCTACGGGAGAGGAGCACGTGGTAGTCGCGCTTGATCTCAAATATGCCTTCGACACCATGTCGTACACGCTCATACTCAAGGAACTAGAAAGACTAGAATGTGGGGAGAAAATGTACAATTACATACGCTTCTTCTTCACAGATAGGAAAACCACGATAGGAATAGAAGACATCAGGTCAGATAAATTCGACATGCCAGGTAAGGGTACTCCTCAAGGGGCCATGCTCTCGCCCTTTTATTCAATTTAGGCATGGACAGACTAGCAAGGCGACTAGAGCAAATTCCAGACTTAAAATTCTCGCTGTATGCGGATGGCATTACCCTGTGGGCGACAACAGGCCCTCTAGGGTACAAAAAACAAGTCTTACAAGAGGCGATAGAAACTGTAAATGATTTTGGAGAACAAAGCGGCATGTCCTACGCGCCAGACAAATCAGAATGGGTAAGGCTACACGGCTGAAACTATAGGAAAGATCAGTGCCTTAGCCCATGGTTAGGTAACAGCGAAATACAGGAAAAACAAAGAATCCTGATCCTAGGCCTATGTCTACAAGAAAGCCGCAGAGTGGACTTCACTATCAAAACGTTAAAAACGACCACCAAACAAATAGCTCGCATGATAAGTAGAGTAACGAGGAAAGGCAGAGGTCTAACCAAGGCGGAGGCCATCCGACTAGTGCACGTGTTTGTACTAAATAGGGTCACGTATAGCCTGCCGTATCAAGAGCTCAGCCCTAGCGAAACCAAAGAAGTGGACGTAATAATACGTATAGCGTATAAAGCGGCACTAGGACTACCACCCAGCACGTCCAACGAGAAATTACAAGCGCTCGGACTCCATAATACTTACGAGGAACTGAGGGCAGCGACTATGCTGGGGCAAAGGGAACGCCTCGACCGCTCTAAGGCAGGGAGACGGGTCCTTGCGGATTTAAAATTTTCTATTCGACCCCATTACTGCGAGGAAGATCTCGTTTCTGTTCCCGATACTTTACGAGAACAGCTGATAGTTTCCCCAATTCCGAGGAACATGAGTCCACTCTACCATGGCGCAAGGCGCAAGGCTAGAGCGAGACAACTCACTAAAAAGTTCAGTGGGCATCGTAATGTCATTTACACGGACGTCGCAAAGTCCCATCATGGTCACGTTCTAACGGCAGTAAACTACTCCACACACTCAAACATCAAAATCTCGGCCTCAGTGCGCACCCATTGCAAGAGCACAGCTGAAGCAACTGCAATAGCTCTAGCAATCAGACAAGCACACGCGAGAGGGAACTCGATAGCGGTCCTGACAGACTCGCAAGCAGCGTGCCGGATGTTCATAAACGGACGTCTACCGCGAATAACCCTCAAGCTACTAGGCGAAACACTGGTGCATCACGCGGCATTACATGGTGCCCGGGACACTCGGGAGTCCCAGGAAACGAACGGGCGAACGCACTAGCTCGCGAACTAGCGAACAGAGCAGATGACGCCCCAAGTAACATACCAAAGGACCACACCCCGCATGACATCCTGGAGCACCAGCGTCGCGAACGACAAATCTACGCGTTTCCGCATCCGCAGTTCGGCGTAGGAGACGCTCGGAAGTACAGAAAAATCCAAACTCACACATTTCCGCACTTGGGACTGTGGCACGCAATGTGGCCAGCAGTATATGCTGGTTAATGTCCCTGGTGCGGGGGGCGGCCTTCTCTTCCCCACATTATGCGGGAATGTATATGTAGGCCACCGAACATTAACTCGCCCCTGATACTGACCTCACTAAGGGAGCCCTGGGAGGCCGTCCTCGCTCAAGCTGACTTGAAGATCCAGAAGGGTCTCTTAGACCAGGCTGAGCGTACGGCAACGGTCACTGGAGTCCTGGACTAGGGACCTACCCTTCTCGCTCCCTTGCTTGTTTTTTTTAATCAATAAAGGTTTTCAAAACACTGGCTACGTGACGGAACGGCTAAACGCCGTTGTCGAAACTGTTAGGGGAGAGGCGGGCGAGAGCTCAGACAGTCTGTGGCGCAGGCGGCAGAGGCCCGCAGGGCTGCGCGCATGCGCCGCAGTGAAAGAGCGGGCACGCACATGCACAGTCTAGGGGTCCTCGATGCCCTCCTCGCCCACCGCTCCCCTTTCACTGGGAAGTCGCATTTGCTCTCCGCCGTGCGTTCACTCCCCGTGAAAGCGCGTGTCCCTCGCCCTCCCGCGCTTTCACTCGCACATACAAAATACGTCCAATGAGACTTTTTTCCTATTGCCGGACGCTACCATGGAAGAGGGAGCCCATAACAGCTCCGCTGTAAAAAACACCGCATATCCACGGGGTGAATGATGATGAGTGGGCGAAGCTCCGGAGGGAATCATCGGTACACCGTGAATCTTCCGTGTAATTCGCCCAGTCTCACCGCACTAAATCGAACGATTGACTTCCACCAATGACACGCGCCATATGTGACGTCATTCCTATTTTATAACAGCGCCCTTCATTATAATTGCACCATCTCCCGCTTAAGGGGACGCTAGCACAAACGCGTTAGAAACGTGCAGTACTCTCTAGTAAGGTGGAGAGGCCACAGCGTCTTACGCAGCCGTTTACACATGCCTGAACGTGCACCGCGTTTGCCGACGTCATCACATGACTGCTGAGAGAGTATAATCCCCGTATTCATAAACGCTCCTCGACTTGAACTTGACTTGCCACCGCCTTCAACGCGCTTCGAACGTGCTGCCCAAGGCGGTGGCAAGTCAAGCTCAAGTCGAGGAGCGTTTATGAATACGGGGGTAAGGCGGAGAGGCCACAGCGTCTTACACCAGCTTCTTACACGGGCCGTAACGCGCTAGCACAAACGCGTTAGAAACGCGCAGTCTTTCGATAATGTTGGGTATTTATTGTCATCGTGGTGCGTCTGTCCATGTGCGCTTCGTGGCGTAGTGCGATAAAGAAAAAAAAATCAAAGCATATCCACGGGGTGAATGATGATGAGTGGGCGAAGCTCCGGAGGGAATCATCGGATCTCCCGCTTAAGGGGACGCTAGCACAAACGCGTTAGAGACGTGCAGTACTCTCTAGTAAGGGGGAGCGGCCACAGCGTCTTACGCAGCCATTTACACATGCCGGAACGTGCACCGCGTTTGCCGACGCCATCACATGACTGCTGAGAGAGTATACCCCCCGTATTCATAAACGCTCCTCGACTTGAACTTGACTTGCCACCGCCTTGGGCAGCGCGTTCGAAACGCGTTGAAGATAAGGCGGAGAGGCCACAGCGTCTTACACCAGCTTCTTACACGGGCCGTAACGCGCTAGCACAAACGCGTTAGAAACGCGCTAGAAACGCGGCCTTTCGTTAATGTTGGGTATTTATTGCCATCGTGGTGCGTGTGTCTATGTGTGCTTCGTGGCGTAGTGGGCTAACGCCGCGCGCTCGTAAGCGAGGGGTCCCTGGTTCGATTCCGCGCTACGGACACAACTTCGGAATTTTTTTCTCAGACTGGTTACACACTACTACTACGACGAGGGACGAACGGGTGCCGTTTTAAGGAGCTTCGCCCCTAAAAAGCGTCGTGGCGTAGTGGTTAGCGCCGCGCGTTCGGAAGCGAGGGGTCCCTGGTTCGATTCCGCGCTACGGACACAAATTTCGGAATTTTTTTTTCATAAAAGTAGATGTGGCTACCTACTACGAGGACGACTACTACTACTACTACAGAGGAGGGACAGACCCACACCTAAGGAGCCTCGCCCCTAAAAAGTATGAGCTGGTGGTGGGGCTTTAGCGGAGAGACGACAGTGTTGTGCGCGCGACACAATAAGCACACTAGCAAATCGGTAGAAATGCTGTATGTATGCACTGTCCTGATTCCTGAGGGGAACGCGCAGTGACCGCCAAGCTAATGTTGTCTAAAATTTCACTGAGTGCTCACTAATGCCGTCGCTTTCCCGTCGGTCTCCTGCCTTGCACCATCGTGGTGCGATGCCTGCAACGCCGCTCGCGAGGCTCCTGCTCGCGGTAGCGTTGAGAAACGCCTGGCAGCTGCCACGCAATTTTCTTTCGGCCTAATATGAGTTGCCTTGCGTGCTTGGTCGTGCCAACATGTCGCGCCGTTGTATAGTTAGAATACCGTAGGAAGACTCCAAGCGCAACGCTAAACGTTCCTATCGCCGCAATGCTTTGGCCTTCGGGCGAAGTATTTCTATGTCAAGCCAAGTTATTTTTATGTCAGCCAATGCATGGTTTTTAGTAGTCTAGCTTAATGTTCTTGGTATGAACACCGAACAAGACGCTTTTCTCGTTACGACCGCTTCCTCCTCTCTTTCCATCCCCATCTCTTACAGGTTGGACTGGCCGACAGCCCGACATGTGAATGTGTGCGCGACTGCAGTAGGTATCGGTACCTAC
This sequence comes from Dermacentor silvarum, assembly GCF_013339745.2. NCBI lineage: Eukaryota > Metazoa > Arthropoda > Arachnida > Ixodida > Ixodidae > Dermacentor > Dermacentor silvarum. Next base: position 42,924 of record NW_023606573.1, read on the forward strand.
CGATTGCGAACCTATGCCGAGTCCGGCCAACGCCTCATAGATAGCACAAGGCCAGTGCCACTTCAATCCATGACCTCATGCTACCTTTCGGGAATGCCATATATTCTAATGGGGATGCTCCCGAGTTAGCTGCGGTGATTTTGACGTCAACGCTTTCGTCACGCCGGGCTTGGTAATTGAAATTTCGGTTTAGGAAGCATGACGTCATAAACAAGAGTCGACGGGCCAGCTATCTAGGAGGCGTTGGTACGGCGTCCGACGCCTCTCTCTCTCTCAGCCAACTTGAAACCAGCTGTACTCCAGAATGTTTCTTATGTATATTATTCAGGGACCGCGGCCACATCTGTCGCTGTCCGAAGAAGACCGGGAGTGGCCGACCCAGCGCCGACCGTCTATATTCCTCCCGTGCATCCTCATGCGTGCGTTTAGTGCTCAATCTTTCCCTATTCCCTCTTTCCCTATCACGGTGGGCTTCAAACTATTGTAGCAGCTTGACAGTAGAGGATCACAGAATGAAGCTTTGCGCTAGGTTTCGCGCCCATTTAACATTGTGATTGCTCTTTAAACCACTACATCGTCTTTTATTTAAACTACATACAGCGTTGGAGTCAGCTGGCGCAAGACAGGGGCAATTGTACATAGCTTCGTCCTGCATTGGGCATAAATATAGGCTGCTGCTGATGATGATGTAAAGCGTACAATTTACAATTTCGCCATAATCTGATACCACATTTTGGTCGGTTGTCGGTCACCTTAGGCCAACGGATTCGCCACGTGAGCACAAAACCTATTATTCTTACATTATTAGTAGGTGACAGACTGTCACTTGCGGAGGTAGGGTGCGACAATGGATTGGATAGCAGCGAGCAGTGTTGCGTCACGATAGTGACGACAATGATCCTGCGGGAGGCGACAACTTGTGCACCGAGTTACTAAATTGGAGCGGAATAAATTTTCTCCAAGAAATACGTCAAGAACGAATGACGCATTTAATAGAGCGCACAATGCTCTCGGTTCCTGCGGCATCACCTGCTGTAAGATGGATATTAGAACCAGTATTTAAAAATACGTAATAAAGAGACTTGCTTCTGGGGTGTCTTTCTGTTTACTTTAATATCAACTCCGTGAAAAATTCTACATTCTGCTGAGCTCAAAAATTCTATTCCAGAAGACACATTCGAGAAACTGTATAAAAACTTTCCATTGAAAATTGCTGACCCACTTTGCTGGCGTAGTGGCTTCGGCGTTGCGCTGCAAAAGCCTGAGGTCAGAGGATCGAATCCCGGCCGCGGTGGCCGCATTTCTAAGGGGGCGAAACGCAAAAACCCCAGGTAGTCAAAATTCATTTGAAGTCCCCTCTATGGCGTGCCTCATAATTATCGGGTTTTACGCGCCAGAAACACGATATGATTATATTTTTAAATTGTTGATTTCATGGAGCCTCGCGGAGGCTAGATAAATCTCAAACAAAAGAAACGAAACAAAACGGACGTAACGAATTGCATGCAAACAATTACTTGTAATCAATAAAGCTTTCTCGTAGTTTTCTAATTTAATTTGCCGTAAAGCTCACGGTAATTCATTAGTTTTTTTCAATAACCAATTACATGTGCCCAATATATTTTTCACGAAACATTTTTTAACAGATGACGCCACATTGAGCATGTATATTTCACAGGAGCTAGTGTCCATGCGGATTAAAACGTCTACCAGCGTCATCTCGTTCCCACAATCGGCGTCCCTCAGCTAGGCCTCGATCATCTGAACGCGGCAGGCTTGCAAATGTACACACCTCTCTTAATTCGAAGACCGGCCGACCTCTCAGCCTTTCTCTTATTTTAATTTTGACTCTCACTCTCTCTTCTGAAAATGCCTTTTGGTGGCCTTCATAGGCGCTAAGATGTGCTTCTCCAATCTTCTTCTTGGCTTATTGCATTTTCTTATTTCACTCAGATGGACAGAAGTTCTTGGGTATTAAAAACCAATGTTTCTATGTCTGTGACATTACATTCCTCATAAAGACCTCGTTTAGCCATCGTAACACACGAGCAGTGTTTTTAGAGTTGAATAATACGCGGCTTTATAATTATTTCCATAACCCATTTGGCCATATTTTCAACGCAAGTCAATGTTTGCTGGCAGCTGTTACAATTAGTGGCTTTAGTATAAATGGTTACCGAGTGAAGGGCGCAGTAAGTAGGTCCGCCAGAGGTCGGCCGACAAATATCAACGGCGCTATTGCGACGAGTCTATCTCACTTGCAATGCCCACTTCAGGCGTTGAAGAAAAGGGAATCGGTAATGAACGATTTATCAGTTACGGACGGCCCCTATCGGTAGCGCCTTCCCCAATTCCCAGCAAGAATTAAATACTGCGCTTCACAGAGGACACAGACCCGGGCATGGCGGCATTGAGTGACTACAATCTTGTGCGCAAGATGTTAGTACTTTTCAACACAGTCCTTCTCTCCAGCGCACACATCGAGCGAGGTTTCATTGGCGCTGCAGATATGTTGAGAAGAAAACGAGGGAAAATTAATTAAAACATTTTAGAAAAGAAATTGTTAGTGAATATAAGCAGCGTGTGAATGGCTGCACATGACGCATTGAAATAGCCCAGGCCAGCTCGTTTTATTTAATGAATTTCTGCAATGATAATCAATGTACTGAAGAAGTAACGTTAAAGTAATGCTTAACTTTATTACTAATTTTTCGATTATTTAGTGGGGCAGTAATTGGTAACTAATCAATTACATTTTTAAAGTAATTGCAATTGGTTGCTTCTTTTCTGATACGTGTACGTTACAAAGGTACACACGTTACAAGAACCAAAATACGTTAAGGCTCAACAACTCGCAAACCTCTTTTAAACATAGAAAATATTAAAGTCAAGCTTTTTCTGCCAACGACAACCGGGTTTGCATAGTTCTGTTGGTCGGGCTCACCAACTAAGCACAGTGGTGATCTCGCAGAAGCTGTACATTAAAAAAAACTACGTTCTACACAGCGAGATTTCAATCAATGTCCCCCAGGCAGCCCGATGCTCCATAATGTTACAGGCTCAGGACGTTTAATTCTCAGCTTTACCGCTTCGTTCATGGCAGCTAGCGTTTCGAGACAATTGAAAAGCTCATTTGCGCTTTTAAAGCGACAAATAGCTATATGTTTAGCGCAGCGTTTAAGCAAGAAATACTTCGCTTACACCGATTTTGTGAGTGTGTAGGACCTGAACGATTTCTGTTTCTTAACAAACTGTGATAGGCTGGATTTTGTTCGTCAATTTGAATTACTAATTCTTTGACGGAGTGAACATATTTTCTATGCAGCGTGACGACCGATAGGCATGTCGTAGTTCCAGTTGCAAGTCTAACCTGATGACACCCGGTTTCCATTTGTGTGGACATGTGTTGAAAATTATTAGAAAACAAACGGCCCTTCCAATCACCCTGAACACTCGCCTATTGCTGTTTACAAGTCTATGCTACTATGCGGCTAAGTGTATGCAATTTAGAGCGTAAATTTAGAGCGCATTCCTCGAATTCGCAAGACAGAATTTGGTTTGGGCATGCATAGCTGACTGGCTGACCACTTCGCCGCTAAAGAAGGACACATACTGGGACAAATATGGCCTCCCAGTCGACCCCCTCGGACAATGATTCCACTTCCCAAGTACATTTGTTTTAAACGTTGACATAAAAAACGCTGCTAGATTCCGTAACCCTGGCTCCTCCAAAAAGACTCAACATTGATGCATTGCACATTGTACATTGAGGTTGATCGTAGTTGTTTTCTACAATTTCACTCGAAGCGATGATGTTAATGCTGATCATGATAAATAAGAAGCTCTATAATGTTGTTGAGTCTAGACTAACATAAAAGAAAACATTGTATGAAACCGGGGGAAGAAACGCTGTTTGAGTTACAATATTTGTATTTGTTCTACTACTTTATAGTTTGTGGGTCCACGTTATTATGCATGCATTTCTGTTTGGACTGCAACCAAGTAAAAACGTATTGCTTCATGAATGATCTAATCCCTGGCATGAATTTCAAAGATTTAATTCAATAATGCCAACGCAGAGTTTTTAACGGGACCGGCGAGGTTAACGGAGTTTCCGAGATACAGAAACATTTTTATTTACCCTTGTTTTTATAACATTGTCCGCGCGGGCAACAACTTAAATTTCCTTTCTTCTTCTTTCTTCGGGTTTTACGTGCCAAAACCAGCTCTGATTATGAGGCACGCCGTAGTTGAGGGCTCCGGATTAATTTTGACCACCTGGGGTTCTTTAACGTGCACTACAACGCAAGCACACGGGCGTTTTTGCATTTCGGCTCCATCGAAATGCGGCCGCCGCGGCCGGGATTCGATCCCGCCATCGCGTGCTCATCAGCGCAACGCCTTAGCTGACTAAGCTACCGCGGCGGGTATCTTCAAATTCCGATGGTTGTTTTGTTTGTACGATATTTCTTTATACCTTAGACGAGCTCACTGTAATTTTAGTTTGCAAATATGTGGAGAACTTACGTTATGTGGCACAAGCTCGCTGCGTAATGCTTATGTTACCGTCACATTACCACGCTCGGAAACAGGGACAGCGGGCAATGGCCGATTAGCGCAGTCTCAATCATCGCAAGTGTCAAGCCGTTGTCACGCGCAGAAAGCGCCACTATAACTTTGCCGGGATAATATACAGAAAATTAACAATATATAACTTCAAATGCTGGTTTCGACCGTGTTACAAGACCAACGATCAAGCGAGTCGATTGAATTCCAGAGGCAGAAATAAGGACGTTTATTGCATTTGTAATGAAGCTGACGCGCGTCGCGTTTTCGGTGGCAACTTGAAGGAGACTATACGAAGACCCGTTCGGTGGTAGCGAGAGAGTTCGTTCACCGCCTGATTCATGGCCGATCACCCAGAGTGGTTTGGGCCATTTCATTGGGGAACAAGAACAAGAGTTCGCGGTGTTCACCGTTTCTGTAGTGCTTTTCAACTCCATCGCTCAACTATGCTGCCGCTGTCGCACGGCGACGTCTCTTCCTCTTCACAACCACAATCTACCTCTCTCTCACCCACGCCGTCACGTTCCCTCCCACAGCCAAGGCAATCGGCCCCCTTGCCGCCCCACGGCATTCACCCCAGCTTCTTCGTCAAGCCAACACATGACGCACGTCAGATAAGAGAGAGAGAGAAACATTTATTTAGACCATCGAGTTGATCTTGAGGACGAGTGGGTGGTGTTCTCATTCCAGGACTCCACTGGCCATGGCTACTCGACGTACTTGTGGGGCGAGAGCTTCTTGTCCCGCCAGGATATCGCCGGTCAGCTGTACCTCCCACCGCTCAAATGACGTGTTAGGCGTCTTTAAATGTTCAGGCTTGCCCCTGCACCCCCACGAGATGTGAAAGAGCGTAGGGCGTGTGTCGCCGCACCAGGGGCAGATGCCGTGTTGAATAATATGCTCCGAAAAAGAAGAGAAGACGACGAAGCCAGAAGCGAGCGTGGACTCGAGCGCGCGCTCACAATTTTTAGGCTTTTTTCGCAAGCGTCGAATAAACAAGACGTTCTCTACTTCGGCTCCGCTTCCTGGTTTTTCAACAGTATGGTGCCGTGACCAGGATCAGATCTGCAGTTGAAGACCCCTGACGATGAAGCGAGCTACCTGAAGAGGACGACCGACCGACGCGATCAACGCGACGACGCTGCGACAGAATCGAAGAATGATCCACGTCATCACGAGGCCTACGATTCCCGACGTGACGACATGGAAAGACTACGACGGAAGCGTGCTACCGTTCGAGCGGCGGTCACCAGGATCATCAACGACATGACAACTCTTATGCAGACGGAACCAACACCATCTGGTGAGCTGACCGACCATCTTAACCTATTGAAGATAAAGGAAGCTATGCTTACGGACCTTGATAAACAAGTAGAAGAGCATGTTACCGATGATAACCTTGAGGATGAGCTTCAAAGCGTCGGTACCAGGAATCTATCGTCCTCGCGAAATCTCGCGCTGAACGCATTTTATCCGCTCTGCAAACAACTACTACGCACGCATCTCACGATGACTTTCATCAAGCGCGCGTACACGTTAAGCTACCTAAGCTCGATGTGCCGAAGTTTCACGGTGACCCCATTAAATGGCCAGAATTTTGGTATCAATTTGAGTCTACTGTTCACCAGAACCGATATCTCTCAAACGTAGACAAACTGAAATATCTTCGGAGCTACCTGATGGGTAAAGCGGAAAGTGTCATCAGCGGTCTGTCGACAACTAACGAGAGCTATAGCACAGCTATAGAACTTCTCAAAGAAAGATTCGGTCAGAAGACGCTGATTGTTAACGACCACATGCGTCGTCTTCTGAACCTACGTAAAGTTCGTTCCTGCGAAGATTTCGAAGGGCTTCAAAGGTTGCATGAAGAAGTGCAGACTCGCGTGAGATCCCTGCATAACCTTGGCGTCGAAGAAAAAGAATATGGAGTGCTTCTGAAAACAGCTATAATACAAAATCTTCCTCAAGAAATGGTACTCCGTTATACTCAACGCATCTTGTCTTCGACAAATACAGGCGTTACTAGTGACAGGCTAGATGAAATGTCTGTTCTTCTAGACTTCTTGAGCCTTGAAGTAAGAAGCCGGGAACAGGCTATAATGATGACTTCTGACAAGAGAGAACAAGCCTCAACCTCAAAACGACAATCTAATGAACATTTCCAAGGTTCTGCATCTATGTTAATCGTGAAACTGACTCCAGAGAGTTGTATAATGTGCGGAGACAAAAATCACTCTGTGGATGTCTGCCCAGCGGAACTAACATTAGACGAGAAAAAAGAGAAACTACGCAAACTAGGATGCTGCTTCCGCTGCGGTAGACAATATCACAAAGCTAAAGACTGCCGAAGCTGGAAGAGACTAAGCTGTGCGAAATGCAAGGGGCGACATATCACCACGATGTGCGACCCAAAATGGAAACAGAAGCACGACGAGGAATTTGTAAGATTGTATATTCTGACAACGCCAAGACATTTAGAAAGGCCTCAAGGGAGATCCAGCGACTTTATGAATTAATGAAATCACAGGAAGTACAATCGTATTTCGGAAGTCACAGGATTGTTTGGAAATTTATCACAGAACAAGCTCCCTGGTGGGGAGGATTCTGGGAACGACTCATTAGATCTGTGAAGTCTACATTGAAGAAAACACTGGGAAATAATTTCTTCAACTATGAAGAACTTTCGACCACGCTCTATCAAGTTGAAGCGATGATAAATTCACGACCGATAACATTTGTGTATGCAGAAGCCTCTGAACCAACGCCGCTTACGCCAAGTCATTTCCTCATAGGACAAAGATTGACTATGCTTCCTCCAGACTTGTCGAGCACACCATCAAAAGAGACACCGTCGTCACGCGAATTACTTCAACGAAGATGGAAACACAGAGAACATGTGTTAAACAATCTCTGGAACCGGTGGCGACGAGAGTACCTCCAAGAACTTCGTTCAGCTCACATTAATGAAACTAGACACTCAGAATCAGTGAAGCTTGGAGACATAGTACTGATAAAAGAATTAAACTCGCCAAGACAATTGTGGAAGATGAGACAAGTGACAGAATTATTTCCGGGCAGCGACGGCAAAGTTCGTTCATGCAAAGTGCGCACTTATAGTGGAAACACGTTGCGGAGACCGATACAGATGCTGTATCACCTAGAATCTGCTGGACAAGCTCCGTCTTGAAAAGAAGCAAGCACACGCAAATTGTTCGGCCGGGAGCTGTTGAATAATATGCTCCGAAAAAGAAGAGAAGACGACGAAGCCAGAAGCGAGCGTGGACTCGAGCGCGCGCTCACATTTTTTAGGCTTTTTTCGCAAGCGTCGAATAAACAAGACGTTCTCTACTTCGGCTCCGCTTCCTGGTGTTTCAACATGCCGCGATATGTTTGTGGGTATATTTTGCTCGATGCCAGCGCCGCCGTCGGCGCTGGGCATCGAGGCACCCTAACCACAGAACACCCATACAAAATTAGAGAAGGGAAACTGTACCTTCCACAGTGCAACGAAAATAAGCGTAGCGGTGGCGTTGTGAACTAAAGTATGCGACCGAGAGATGGCGCTGGCAGACCCGAAACTAATATCATCATCATTACGCAGTGAGCAATATGGCCGCTACGGTAGCGGTTCGTAGGGCTCGTCGCGCTGCTCGCTCGCTGGTTTTGGGCGTTTTGTTACCGCTTTCGAGGCGGTATTCGTGTGTACTGTACTCTAACATGACTACAGATATCTTCATTATGTCGCCAGGTGACCGAGAGGCCTCAACTGGCAATAAAACACTTCAAACAAGTAAGCTCACATTGTTTATTGTCAATGGTGAATGAGGCAGTACATGCTCACAATGTTCGTACAGCTCAGGTGGACTTAATGTTGTCCGTCACTGAGTTTACAACATACAGAAACACAGATAACCATCTATATCGGGACCCAAAGCTGAAATCGAGCGAAGTTTTCTCATCGTGTTCGGCGTGCCGTAAAGCAGGGAGAACGAAGGTTCAGACAGTGATATTGTTACGGGGAGTATTTAATACGTAGCTACCCTCGTACTTGTATTGCGTACAGTGCTGCTTGACGTTTTATATTCTCTGCGTTCGACGATTTCAGCTAGATTAAAGGAAGGAACACAAAAAATTGCTCGGCAAAAATGTCCTGTCAGCAAGATAAGCTCGAGCTGCAATGTCTCATTGCTCTCATGACACATTGGCGAGAGGCACGAAGTGTAGGATGAGGGGGGGGGGGGGGGGCGTTATGCTAAATTTTACATCACATTTTCTGCTGTTGAAATTTTTCTGCTGCACATATAGTGTTCAGGTGCGGCAGCAAAGGCTTTGACACAAGTGGAGTACTTGTAAGGAAACCAAGGAACGTTATGGAGACAGCAGGGCTTACAAGGACTTCTGGAAATATTGTGTGAATAAACAAGGACACTAAATCAACATTTAAGCGAGCCCACTTAATGCTCACACATCCTTGGAAAATGGAATTTGTGGTTTCATGTTGAAAAAGAATCTCGGTATATGTATTCAAACACAGCAAAGAGGTTGCTAGGAGATGAACACTTCAGTTGAGTAACAGGTGAGCAAGGGAAGCCTCAGCTTGGAGCCAGCGTTTCACCAAGCAAACATATTTGTGAGGGCCGAGACGAAGACAAGTTCCCACGCTGAGGTTTCCCTTGCTCGTTCGCAGTTGATTAGCTGAATGTTAAGCTGAACTTATTCTGCGAGTACATTTCAAAATATTTTTGGGAGCACACTGTGCGCAGGTTTTGTCATCTGCTGTTTGAAGAGAAAGAAAATTTGCTTTTAGTTTTTTCTCAAGTTTGTGAAGTGTGAAATAGGCTGGCCGGTTGTGTGAGCTTGCCTTTTCTAGCTATCTCTTATGGTGCAGTACTAGCCTAGTTATTGATTTCATGCAAACTGTATATGTGCCTTTTGTAGTAAACAAATGTAAAATCATGCGCATTTCCAGATCTAATTCTAATCCTAGCGCTTCCCATGCTAACGTTCCCTTAGACTTTGTCATGTCATATAAATGTCTCGGTGTACACATTACAAGTAACTTAAATTGGACCAATAATATAGAGTACGTCATTAGCAGTGCTAATCACATGCTCGGGTACTTATGGCGCTACTTTTCCAAAGCACTTTCTACTTTAGAACTACAGCTTTACAAGACTAATTCGCTGGAAACTTGAATATGCATCTGCAATATGGGATGCCAGTCGCGTTAATCTTATTACTTCACTTGAACTAGTACACAGTAACTCTACTCCGTTTCATTATTTCTAATTATAACCGTACCGCAAGTATAACTTCAATGTAAACTGGCCTAGCACTCATTCCACTAGCTAATCGCCGGAAAGTCAGCCATCTTTCGCTATTTCATAAAATTTTCTGTCACACCACACTTCATGACGACTTCATACTGCGGCCTCAGTGCATTTCAAACTGAGTCGATCATCGCACTAAGGTAGGAATTGATTCATGTAACACGAAGTCTTTCTTTCATGCCCCGTACATCTCAGAATTCATCCCCCGTACATCTCTCTCGTAGCCATCACAGATAACAAACTTTTTTTGCAAAACATTAGCTAACATTGTATAATCAGGAGAATCATTATGTTACAAGAACTCACTGCACTTGTTTGTTTTACTCTACTACTTTGTAACCCCTCCCCTCTTTAATGCCTGTGCCCCTGAGGGTACTTTAAGCAAAAAATAAAATGAAGAGTGACTGCCAGAGTTTCAGTCAACATGAAGTGTCATTTCCTTAAAATTGCATTAAGTGCTTTTGATCATGTTAAAATTCTTTGCATTTTCATGTATCAAATTATCGTTGTGAGGGAGCATGTGATACTTTGTGGTACTAATGCCCGTCAAATTGATTTGCAAAGAGCACATGACAGAGTTTGTGCATTAGCAAGTAGGAGCTTGCTACATTGTTTCTGTTCTGGTCGTCATGGCTATAATGACTGCAAAAGAAACAAGTTGGGACTCAACATGCTACTTCTCCGATTGTCATAAAGCGCCCTTAAAAGCAACTAAGCTTGTATGTCAAATTTCTCATTCCCGCTCAGTATGATACAGAACTGTAGACTGCTGTTTTCCTAATAGAGCTCACACCTCTCTATCTGGTAAACTTCCAAACATTTCATAGTGAGGCACGTAGTTCAAGAGGACCTGTTGTCATTATGGTGACGGTTGTGCATCTTGTGGCTTAGCGTGGGCACCTTGCAGACCAATAATCTCTCTTTTGTCCGTCTTCCTGAAGAGAGAAATGACAAAGCCATGACACACATGCAAGCAAAAAATGGTGAAACAAAAGTTAGTCCCATAAATGAAGAAAAATCACGGTTCTAGTTGAAGTGTTCAGAAACATACCCTGTGAGGATTCTGGCCCTTGATTTTACTTCCAGTGGAGACACGTTCACGGCGATGACTCCAAATATGAGCAGCGTCTTGGAGGCTGGAGTCGAAAGAAAAAAGAGCCTCAATTACTATGGTGGAAGTGTGCGTGAGTTTGTGATTCATGTATGACAGAGAACAGTGCACGAAACGCTCCATGACAGAAAAACGCACAAACACACACACACACAACACTGTTTTGAGTGTGCATTTCTTTCAGTGGTGTCCCCGTGCGGGCTGTGCTTAGTGAAGTCTCGATTAGATGACAATTGTTTCTGCCAGATACTAGTAATAAACACAGTCATTTTGTTATGTCTCAAATGCAGTTAATCTGACTGTATCACCAGAAGTACACTTGTCACTAATGTGCAGTGAATTTATCGCGGTGTATCATTTATGCAGAAACAGCCAAAACTTTATTATTTATGCTCTACTCATGTTAGCAATTTTAGCAACTTGGCAAAGTAGCAAGAGCCTCGTTTTAATTGCTTTGGAAGGGCAATGACCTTATAATTATTGCTATTTTATACTTTTAAGAAATGACGACAGGAATCTGCTCTATCCGCCTCGCACGCAAAGAAATTCAAAGTTGAAAATGCGAAGCACTGCTTTTTTACTCACCGGCGCACAAGCCCAGGGGCTGCAAGGTTAATCCGCTTTCGTGGGTAGTCTTCAAGCAGACTGTGCTCGGTTCCAGCGATGAATTTTCGTGCTGGCCAGCACTTTTTTTTTTTCGAGCAACCAGACGCAACGCGGCCAGACGCGGCAGATCACAAACGGCGGAGCCGTGCATGCAGCCGCCAGTGAAACGCCGCAGGTGAGAAAGTTCACCGTCTTTAAACACGTTCGCTTGGTAGCAGCTATCGAATGTTGGACGCATAAACTGGCTGAGGTATTATTGATATCTAATTAAAATGAACCTGCGTGATGCTGCTCAAAGGAAACGACCACCCCGTTCGCAAATATAACCGCCGTACAATTTGAATCGATAAACGGCACGGACTGCAATCGATACCAGTGGGCTGCCGCTGATCACATGTCAGTGAGGCCTCAAAGCCTTTATTCAAGTAACAAAGCACGGACTTTAATAACAAAAGTCCAATAAAAACAATAGACTGCTTATTTTGTAAAAAAATGACACTGTAACTGTGTTTGTCGGTTATTATATGTACATTAATAGCTCAAATATTGAGTCGTGTTGAGCGCCCCTAGCAGAAAAAAATACTAACTAAAGTATTCGACCAAATTACAGTAGCTCCACTTGCGCGCTTATGCTGGAACGCGCCGCGGTTGATTTTTCGCCCTCTGTGGCCATTTGGTGAACTCGAGAGTTTCCGGGGCCTGCCCTAACGTGTTCGGTGCGGTCGGCGCGAAATGCAGGCGGATCTATTCGGAGCCGGACGACGTCCAAGCGCGTCAGGAGCCGCCGGTCACGTCGGCGGTCGGGAGCCGTCGGACGGTAGAGGGTGGCGCTTCAGCCGACGTAACGTCGCTCGCTACATCGGAGTATATCTGCCCCTTTAAACCCCGTCCACCGCTCAGACACTGGTCGTTGTCCTCGTCGACGGTCGCTGTCGTCCGTAAGTCGTCGACAGGCTACTGATGAGGTAAACTGATTAGCGCAGTTCCGGAGGCAATACGGCAAGTTCGCCGAACTTTTCAAGGGCTCAATTTTCACCACAGGATGTCAACGACATCCGCATAGAAGGAGCAGCTGCACAAGCGCTTGTCCATACCGAGGCGGCACATTATATCATCTATGAAAAAATCTAAGGCCGCCACCTCTCTCTCCGGCATGACACCCTGTACATCTAGCGCGCGGCATCTATCGTACAGCTGTGTGCACCGCCCGTGCCGTCATCCAGGACGTTTTCGTGTTGCCATCTTGTTCTCATGGCTTCATCCTCGGATGGAACTTCCAGTCACATCATAATGCAATCGATTATTCGGGCATGCAAGTGGCCCTTTCGCATTTAGGTGACTAACCCTCGTCCGGCACCGACCTCCGTGTTCACAGTATTCGTTCATGCTGACTCTGACGTAGCCTTGGAGACGTCGGTGCTTGTGACTATGACGTGTGCTGTTGTGCCAAACTCCACTGTAGCGTTTGCGCCAATTGACGTGCTTGCAGACAGCAGGGACTTGTTTCTGCCGTTCGCCGTCCTCACATTTACGTCTGCATCCGCCTTGATGCTCGTATGTAATCAACACCGGCAACTAGTCACGATACTCCGTGATGGCACCAGAGAATTTCTACAAGCTTTTCACCTGTATTGAAGATGTTAACGTTGTCGGTGGCGCTACCCGTTTCCATCTCGAGGCAATCACGTTTGTCTCATCAAAATCGCCCTCAGCCGTTTACGACGTCGCCATCGCCGCATGTCTTTCGCCATTTCATCGAGAGCTCAACGCCTCGCCGTCCTTAACGAATTGCTTTATTCGTTCAACTGCAACCAACCGCCCTTGGGTCGCACGACAAGTGTGACTCATACCATTGACACAGGTTCACATGTATAATGCGTAAGTGCAACCTTCCTAAAAAAGCGAGTGCGCGCGCAACACGTTCACCTGTGTGGAGCCATGCTGCGTCCTGCTTTGAGCTGACCTTCATCCTGTTTTGAAACTTCGTTAAGTGTTTCGCAGAGGACAGTGCCATAAATTTTGCCCACTGCATTTGATATACAAGGAATATTAATTTCAAGGAAGGAATCGCCCCCCCCCCCCCCTTAATTCGCTACCGCCACTGAGCGCGGCGAGGAGCGGATAGCTTCAGCGCCCGACATAACTCGGTGCTCGGAGAGGCACGTAATCGAATAAGACAAACACATATATAAACAATAAGAGAATAATTAAGTAAACAATGACAGCAGAAACAAAATTAAGTACGCTCACCAGAAATACGATTTTCCTAAGTGTATATAATAATAATAATAATATATATATAGTATATATATAGTAGTGTATATATATAGCGTATATACATATATATGTATATAAGTATTTCTTTGGATCTGGTGTTTCATATATTAACAGAAGTACAGGCGCACGTCGAAATGCAAAAACATTTAATTTCGACATTTCGGCCGGGGTCCGGCCTTCATCACGAGTGCCATTGCAAGCATACAGAGCTCAATTTATATAGTCTCTCTGTCACAACAAAAAAAAAAGAAAAGGAAGATATGTAAGTAATTTGTGAGTAACCCACACGTGAACAGGTGCACATTCAGTCGTGTCCACAGTCCACAAGGGAGAAACGACACGGCGGATTGAATGTAGAGGAGAGGGGTCACAGGACAACAAAGGGTGTGCGAGGGGCGGCAGCTGCCAGGAGGATGTTTTTTTTTCTTTTTTGTTTTATGTTGCTGCAGCTTTTGTGTGACCACGCAGACGGTCAGTGCAAACCCACCTGGTTATGGGACACCTGTACTTTGACCTCCACTGACCTCTGCATTCCACGAACTGCGTTCTATTGCATTCTTCGCGCAAGTGGCATTCTTTGTATTTGCGGAAAAGCTGTTTTTTATGCAAAATGAATGGCGTGTATAAAAATACAATAAAAGAAACATTCTATGACAAGGTGAAGCAGTAAACATCAACATAACAGAAGGGCGAGAAGAATGTGTAATTAATGATGCCGAAATATACATGTCACTTTACAAACATGCCATATAATATATGCATACATGATGGATAGGATATGCATAAGACAACAAGGAAAAATCTTAATTGGAGCACTAAACAAGTGATATTCTTTGTGTTGGCGGCTAAGCTGTTTTTATACAAAGTTAATGCGTGTATGAAAAATAAATTACAAGATAGAAAAAAGTTATTTGACAAGGTGAAGTAATAAACATCAACATAACAGAAGGGTGAGGAGAATTTCTGATAAATGAGGCGGAAATGTACATACCACTTCATATATATGCTATATTACACATGCCGTATATAATAGTTAGGAAATGCATAAAGCAACCCGCAAAAATATTCATTGGTGCAGCAAACATGCCAAAAAAAATGCCTCTTATTCATGAGGCATGAATGTCAGCCTACCTATGCTTTAATTTATAACGTGTGAAAGTGAGCTGAACTTGTGTATTAGAAATGACACGCAAGCTGTTCTGTCGAAGTGAGTATTTCAAAATAGTGGCCTTAAATTTTCGAAAGGATGGACTAGTGTGTTCACATATTTGGAGCGGTATAGATTTTACATTTGATTTGTGATTATTAAAGCGTAGTCTAAAAGCGGTTTCCGCTTCTCCGATGTATTTAGAGCGGCATTCGAGGAGATATACAACGTTGCAAGTGTGGCACTCGTAATCCCCTTGGATTATGAATGAAAATGAAGACGTGGTGCTCTTGCACACATTAGCGGTATTCATCATGGGCCTGCACCAAGGTATTCCGCATGGTGCGCAGCCTTTGAAGTTAGCGGAGTGAATTTTGGAGGACGTGTCTCTGAGGTTGATGGCCCGCCTGTACACCAACCCCGGAGGTTCAGGAACAATTTGGCGCATTTTCTCTCTCTGTAAGAGTTTCCGGAGGATACGGTATAGGTGTAAGTTAGGATTTGATGATGAATACGTCATCATTAAGGTTAGTCCGCGAATCTGGGGGAGCTGGTTTGCTGTTGATGAGCGCGCGACGATCAATGTTGTCTGCTTTTAGAATTGTGTCGCTGATAACTGAGGGAGGATAACATTGGCGTAGTAAGTCGTTAAGTAGTTGTTCACAGTTGGACGCAAGGTCTTGTTTCTTAGTGCATATCCGCTTGAAAAGAGCTTGGCTGTACGGGAATGCTGTTTCACAATGTTTTACATGGCTACTGTGAAAAGGCAAGTATTGGTGCTTATCAGTTGCTATTTTGTGGACTGATGTGATAAGCTTGTAGTGCACACTTACACTAACATCCAGAAAAGTGATTACAGAAGCCGGTTATGTATGGGAGAGTGAGATGGTTGGATGGACAGCATTGAACTGAAAAATAAACTTCAACAACTCTTCCTCGCCGTGAGACCAGATTAGAAAAATGCCAAGTCGCACGATACCGCAGTATGTGGCGCCTAGCAGAAGCAACTAAGACCTGAGAATTACCCCTACAGCTGTTCAATAAGCTTGAATTCGGGTATATGGTCTCTGGCCACATTTCTTGATTGCTGTTTGCATTGCCGTCGACAGCCGTCCTGAGATGAGGTCTGCCCGAATTTCGTTTAACAAATGTTAACTATGTTCGTTAACAAGTTATTAAGCCTTTACTGACGTCCGCCACGGCTGCTGGCGCTGTGTTGCCGAAATTACTTTATCTGCACTGTCGCTAAAATACCTGTTTCTTCCCACTTGAAGCAGGCGATGTGTTGCTTCTGCTTAAAAACATATTGTGCTTTAAGTGCATTGAGCCGTTAGTAAAGAGACATGACGATGTTTATATAATACAGCGATATTTCCCAACGGCTATTGGCGAAAACCTGTCGTTAATCGAGGTTCACAGGTCCGTTTCATCGGAAGCGCAATTTTCATACTATCATATTATGAGCAAGTCGCTCCGAAAGCAAGTTTCTTCATGGCTTCAGAAACATTGGTGCGGGACCTTTGTGTGCCCTGGGTGCACAACGTGACGTGATGGTTTTAGTGAAGCAGAGCTATTAAACAATGCGTGCAACCTTTACCCCTTTGTCAGACTCATAAAAGCACGGGCAATAGCTAGAGAAACGCAGACATTGCAGGGGTGCGACATAGTAGCACAGGTTTCCGAGTGAAAATTGATTTCTGCGAGCCACACAGCGATTATCTTTCATTCTAACAATATTACCCGAAAAACGTGAAACAGTTTTATAATGTGGCGTTCTGCACTTGCGGATATAAAAGAATGTCTTGCGCTTGAATGCAACAATGATGATCCTATTTCACACCGAGCGAAGATCTGCGTTAAAAAGAGGACATGGCGCAAATATAATGAAAATGCTATGCATTTAAGGGCGGCAGGAAAAAAAATTGTTTTTTTGCGTACATTGTGTTGGATGCGTACATAAACGGCGATGGCTCCCAGTAGGAGCGTCCAGGTTTTCAGGTTTGTTAATTATGACGAGGGCTTTCAGCTTTAACCTTTTCGT